>NW_028259138.1:12750625-13056250 GCF_977971745.1 Zootermopsis nevadensis
GCACTACAAAATTAATGAACTATGGTCTTACAAAATCACAGCTGAACACAATTTGCATCCGTGTGACCTTGTAACCAAACTTAATTTCTGTAACTGTTGTCTTCAAGATGGTAAACTCGATCTCACATTGACAGTCCTTAGTTGATTGGTTTTATTTGAATAGATACATTAACACTAAAAGAGCACAATCAACATGTTTATTAATAATGAAATTGTGTTAACACTCGACAGTTACATCCTGTCTACTAAAATATTAATTGTTCTTGCTTCATTGGCATGGTTTTGAATACCATTTCTGTGAGGAAATCAAACCCTGGAAAACATCTCCTACATTTTCTCTGACATTTCTTTGTGAATTTACACTTCAGAAACACTTGATGCCCTAGTATACCCTTATCTGTGTCGAACACAAAGAAAATCTTGCACAACACTCAGTAACATGTAAACGTTGCAAAAGAGTACAACAGAAATTTCTGTCATAACTCCCGACGCCAATTTGAAGCAACAAACAAGGTGACGGCACGTTGCAGAGTCTGTGCTATGGCACAGACGGCCATTATCTCAATGTACTATGGACACCAAAATCTGCAACTGGACATTCTCCTAAACCAGTCTAACCAAATTCAAATTCTTACAAACTTTTCTGAAACATCCATTCTAACATTATTCTCTCATCTCCTCCATCATTTTCCAAATGATAATTTATAAGAGGTTTCCTTCCTAACACTTTTTACATGTTTGTTTACCTCATTTAAGATGCATGACTAGCCCATTGTAACCTCCTTTAACCCTGGCATACTATGGAGGCCGTGGGATATCTACCCACTGGATGATGAAGCTACTTCGTCAACTATTAAATATGATTGGACGAAAAGTCAAAATTAATTATGAACAGGACAACTTAAGTTATTTAAAAAAATCAAGATTTGTGATGATTCTGAGGCAATTATTTTGTAATCTTTGAAATAATTTTGTGTATTACGAATAGGCAAAAACAAGTCTCTTAACTCTGTTTTTATGATAAAACAAAATGTGCTTACCTGCTGCATATTATCTGTTGGCAACTGCCTCATGCTCTGTAACGTCAACAGTTGATTCTGAACAGATGACTGTTTGACAGTTTTCTGATGTTTTAGAGCCTGCAGCTGAAACTGGATATGTGAATTCTGCAAAGCTGCTGCAGTAGCAGACGCAGACTGGAGGTGTATCTGTTGCTGACCTGGCACTGAATTCTGAATGTTGCCAAATGAAAGAGACGCCTTTTGATTCTGTTGCTGTGTTGACTGCCCTACACCACTTGGTTGAAGCAAAATGGCTGCTGGACTCTGGGTAACTGCACATACAGGGGCTGTAACCCTCTGCTGCATTGAGGAATGTATGACACCACTTTCCAATGTATTTTGGGGAGAATTCAGAGGGGATGATGATGATGTTGGTATGGTTAGAGATGGAAGTGAAGCTATAAGGTTTTGTGATGGTATGAGGGCAGGAGATTTCTGAGCAACTTGTGGAAGTGCAGTTGAATTTGTATGAAATGAGTTTGACAGCAAAGGTTGGTGGTTTTGTTGGAGCTTCGGTTGTTGTGATGTCTGTGGTTGAGGTTGAGGTGAATGTGAGTGTGAGATATACTCCAGTGTGTTGGGTAAATTAAGAAAATCAAATGAAACATCATCTTCTATTTTCAAAGGATCTTCTACAAGTTGAGATAGAAGAGCATCATCCGTAAAAAGGTTATTTTTGGAGAATAACTCACTCTCACAGTTTGTTATTAAATCTGTAAAAAAAAACCAACAACTTACTTTTAACATTGGCTGCAACATGTAAATCCACATGAAAGGATAATATAAAACGGCTTTAAGAAAGGACCGAATACCAAGTATCTGTAAATATGTGATGAACATTCAGGTTTCATAAAGGATTAAATTTATTTACCACCTTTTAACATGTAGTCAATAATGCAAAATAATAATGTGAAGTTAATTATGCAGAACAAAGCAATCAGATTGTTTGACATTGCCTAGTTATTTATTCAGTATAGCAACAGTGAACAATGTGGTCAGCAAACACGTTTCTGTTATCTGAAAATTTCTTGCTATAGGAAGAATGCAACATGTCTTAATTTTTAGATCAAATCAAATCAATACATTGCACAAATACTTAATAACAATTTTCAGATAGTTTACATGGCAAGGTCCTCGTAATACGCAACATGATTAGTGCTTCCATTCATAACGTATTTTAAAAACTTTTGACACTGACGTTACTTGAACTGAAATGTTTGGGCATGGCTGACGAAATTCTAGTATGAAATTCGCAAGCAATTACAGCAGTAAAAGTACTGCCCTTTCAAAGAAGATAATACAAATTGGGTTCAAACTGTCACTTAACAATATGCAATACGCAATACTGTACATGAAGTATTACTCAAATAAATAAAATTTTTATACAGTCCTAGCAGACGAAGTGTTATGTGGGAGTTCATTTCAACAATTCAATGTTTCACTGCAGTGAATACACAAAACAATGTCGTAATTCGTACCTTCCAAACCACACAGTTCGCCAATGTTAAATCCATCTTCTGTAGAAAAATTTTCTCCACTGTCAAATTCCGACATTTCTCGCTGCTGCGTGCTCGCCCAACCTCCAGAGTTCGCCATGATAATTTACAACTAATCACCACATACAGAAGTAACCAATGAAATCCAACCTTTACATCGTATGATTTTACGTCACAGCCGACCAGTGGAGCGTTCTAAAAAGTAGGTGGCATTTCTAGGTCAGGGGATAAATATATGTGATAATATGTTCTTTGCCACGTTTGTGGTTTCATATCATCCTAAAGTGTCATGTGTTGATCTCAAACATTGGCAGTACTGTCATATATAAAAAGAGGGCCTTTGTAGGGTATTGTTTAAGAAGTTTAATATTGCCCCTCTAGCCAACGAATTCTTATTTTAATTGTTAACATTTGTTGTGGACAACATGGAAAAATTTCAAAGAAACTGTGATGTGCACAGTATAAATACAAGATTCAGACATAACCTTCAAATGCAAACACTAACCTCAACAAATATCGAAAAGGAGTTTATTACACTGGAATTAAATTATTCAATAATCTTCCTCTTACTACAAAACGTTTGTCATTACATAAAAGTATTTAAGTCAACACTAAAGGAGTATCTCTTATAACTTCTATACAGCAGAAAAATTTACTTTAAACAATAATTCTCAGTTATAAATACAAAATAATGATGGAGATGATTCCACAATGTAATTACTGCAATATTGTATTGTATCAGATATGTCTGTAAATAGCTGTTAAAACTTTGTGTTCATCTTTTGTATTATGACGTATTCTATGTCTTATCAGTAAATAGCTGTTAAAACTATGTAATTTACAGCATTGTATTTGTATATAACATATTCTACATCCTTGGCTTGGCCTAATAAGGATTTATAGAATATAAATAAATTATTTGCAATTGTATGATGACTGAACAACAGAGCTGTAATATATTCCAACTAGTTGTAAACCAATTGTAATTTCAATTCCCCCTAAATCACATTTTACTGCTAATGGTACAGGAGAAATCACAATGCACAGAATTTGGTGCAACAAAGAATCTAAGAATTGTACATAATATCCCTCCATCATATGTAAATGTTAATTAAATTGGTTTCGACATAATACATCAGGTCATACAAAGATGAAATCAGCATTGTAATGCTTCCTGCAAACTTTCATTACACAGTGCTTAGTCACCACATTAAATTTACCTCCAGGGATAATCTGTACTGTATAGTGGGACAACTTTTGAATTTACTTGACTGAAACAATTGGATTGGCGAGTGCATGTGGTTCATTGTCAACAAACAAAGGTTAATCAGATATTAGAACTGAAAGTCACAGCTCTTCCTTTGTTTTTGAGCAGTCACATGTTCAAATCTCAAGCCCAGATGCTACATGATTGTTTTTTGTTTTTGTTTTTTTGTTTACATCAGTCTCTGCGGATAAATGGTGTGCTAGTACCATCCGTTTGTTGGTCTCGTTAGTGTCCGAAGAGAAACAGAGAAAAATAAATTGTTTAAAAATAACTTGTGTACTGATCCATCAGTCTTTTATGGAGGGAACAAACAAACTTCTTCTTTCTCTTTCTAAGATGTTTCCACTGGAAATTTTCAAATGTTTAATTTCTTCCTCAATACTTTCTGATATATATATACCTGACTGTATAACATGTAACCAGGTCAAGTTTATTTAGTTTAAATTTTACAATTGTTGACTCAGTGTACCATTAAACATTATTTTCTTAATTTCAGGCTGACTCTGACAAGAGGTCTTCCTATGAGAGATACGTATCTAAATAAACAACACTCTCATCACGTGCATTTTTAGTGTATTTCGTTTGAATTTTAATATCCCAGGTCAAATAGAGGACCTGAACTTTTAACTAATTCCGTGTTAATTTTTCTGAAAAGTTTAACTAACTCT
Source organism: Zootermopsis nevadensis (assembly GCF_977971745.1). Lineage (NCBI taxonomy): Eukaryota > Metazoa > Arthropoda > Insecta > Blattodea > Termopsidae > Zootermopsis > Zootermopsis nevadensis. The sequence goes on from NW_028259138.1 coordinate 12,755,118, forward strand.
ATGGAGTCATTTCTGGGAAACTAATAGTCATTCAGCTAGTCAACAAATTCCCTACCAGTTGTTGAGCGTTTTTCTTGGAAAGGTAAAGGTTAAGAAGGTCCCAGGATTTTTATGGAACTCACTATTACCATATTCACAAGAGGCAGGCTCTGAGTCAGATGAATCTAGTCCACATCGTCAAACCACATTTAAGTTCAATTCTTCGTCGTAATCTACACGATGGCACACCACGTGTTACTCAATTGAAAGTTAAAATAAAAGTTTCAATATTCATAAAGGGATACATCTTAGGCAAGTGGGCTCACTTTCTAAGTTGCGAGTCTTACATCAATGTTTGGGCAACCTTTACTCATTTTATATTTTGTTCATAGATGGCAGATTGGTATGTCCATAACTTCACAAACGAAAACCATTCGAATGATCATTTCTGACCACAGATGTCAGGCCAACATAACTTCCAACAACAAAGGTTTTATTCCTGTCAACAGATGGCATCAACGTATCACTCTATCTTAGCATGGCTAACTCACACCAAGCTCTTCAAATACGTAGATTACTAAAGGCCTATTGTTTTCAATTAAAATCATCGGGACAATTGGAATTAAAACAAGACTGGAAAGGTATAATCCGTACTGAAATACAGAGAGTTTACACATGCGTTCTCTAAATATTTGCACTCTGAATGCTCACAACCAACACAAAGAAATATACAATATCATACACAGTCTACAGTGCCACGAGGCATTCTTTGCGGCGATGGAAGGACCATGAAAAATTGTCTGATACCAGCGATGTCTCACGCGTGGGGCAAGAATTGTTTTCCAGTGGGAAATTTTAATCTTTGCAGTGACGAACGTAATGTATCTTAAATGTATTAGAAATTTTTTTAAATTATATCTAATTGTTACGAAATAATAATAAAAGTAGTACTAATGACATGCATTTTAAATGTGACTTGGGTATTTTAAACAACTCGACTTTTTGACATTGTAATTTCGCATGTACGCCTTCCTCTCTGCCGGAAGTAGTACGCTGTTACCTCGAGGTGACTTTATACACAACGCAGCGTGTTTGTAAATTGAAAGTTATTAAGTAACTACACCCGTTCGTTATGAGGGGAGTTTTACTGGATTATTCACGTGGTCTAACCAAAGTTGTGTGGTAGTGGTTCAACGATTATTAGACTAATTAGAAGCTTTCTACATTTGCTAAAGTGTTTGGAGTGGAACCAGTGGGCATGATGAAATGGAAAATTGTGCCTTGATTAATAACCACTTCGCAGGAACAAGTGAATCAAAACACGCACGGAAGGAAGTTAGGTTAGGTTAGGTTAGGTGCCAACATTTTAAAACATAACATAACAACAGAATGTGAAGGCAATGGAAAAAAAGCAATTTCTCTAATCCTCAATTTGAACTCTATCGAAACTCACTAACCAATTAACTAACGTCGGGAGGTTAGGTTAGGTTAGGTTAGGTTAGGTAAGGTAAGGTTAGTTTAGGTTAGGTTAGGTAAGGTAAGGTTAGTTTAGGTTAGGTTAGGTAAGGTAAGGTTAGGTTAGGTTAGGTAAGGTTAGTTTAGGTTAGGTTAGGTTAGGTTGGGTTAGGTTAGGTTAGGTAAGGTAAGGTTAGTTTAGGTTAGGTTAGGTTAGGTAAGGTAAGGTTAGTTTAGGTTAGGTTAGGTTAGGTTAGTAAGCACTTCTACCTCGTATTCTTTAGGTCCCTGGTTCCGGTGTAGGCCCAGAGCCTAGGTTTCCAGACTGACATTTTTAGTTATTTTATAATTCCCTACAACACAATGCTCGGATAATAATTTAAATAAACCACGACCGCTTCCTTCCACTTCCCACACAATTCGTCATTCTTTATTCAACGCTGTGGGATTAAACCGAAAAAAGAGTAAATTAAGAAACTGAACTAATGATAAATAAATTATTGCACACTACAGTATTCTTCTTGGTAAATCAATTTATTCAGCGGAAAGAAATATTAATTGTCACGGAAACAAATGATCCGTCACCATCAAAAGTAACGCTAATGGATAATGTAAGTTATAATTTAATCCACTTTATTTGCACTACCTGTTTGTGTAAGACACGTTTTAATATTATCCATCCATGTAAGCAAAGATACCTCAAATAAGGTTCTCCAACTAAAATACTGAAGGGAGAGAATTATAATAGTTATTAAAATTTAATTATTTATAATTTTACTCTCAATCTCTTCCCGTCGTGGTGAGGAACGAGGGGGAAAAACAAACATCACTAATCGAGACACCTCGTCAGAAGAGATAAAATTGAGACTCTGGATATTGATGGGATTTAAGTTAAATGTCTTGGAAATTTTGATTGAAATCAACCGGCCTTAGATCGGATTGGACGATGGGAAGTTTCCTTATCTGTGTTGAAATTTCTAGTTGTAATATCTTAGGTTCAGATACCACATAAATAGAAATCTCACGGTATAGAAATTAGGGGGAGGGGGGGGAGAACCACTTCAAATAATTTAAATCGATTGAGATACGGGACACGCGGAGGGTGAGAACCATCACCGATTCCCAGGCAGCACATATATATACGGCCTTAATGAAAATTGTATAGGTGATTAACTAGCACTATACCAAAGTAGTTTTGGGAGTTGAACGCCGCCTGAATCTACAAGTGATAAAATACTACCAACCCCCAGCAGGTAGGATACGCGATTTGGACCTACAAGCTTCTCCCAAACACCATAACCTGCAAGAGTATACAATTGAGATTTATCCCCATAGCAATCGATGCACTGAAGCTAAATATAGCATATAATTACACAGAGAGCAGGGAACTACTCGTATATAGGGAAATTAATGTAGGGGACTGCATACCGGGGTTACCATTTGTTTAGTGGGGGACAACAACTTTAGAAGGAGGAATGGGTTACGACACAGCATATGAACATTAAGTATAATTAATACCCAGCTCGCAGATAAGCCTACGATATTTAAAAAAACATTTATTTTATTAAGGTAATTTTTAAACATTCATTAATACAATAGAAAATGTGATGCATAATAATAATAATAATAATTAAAGTATCTACCTCTGGAAAAATATATTAGATTTGTTGCTTAGAATAATAGAGCATTTATCCACATCCCATTTCGTGATTACAGAAATATTTCCTTCAGCTAACAAACTGTCTGGTAACCTGGCCGAAAGTTTAAAACTTCGAAAAACAAACACCTAATATTTCACAAAATTATGTTTGTTTGTTTTTCCAATTCTACAAACTATTTCCCTAAAATTAATTTAAATATTATTCTTTTCGGTGTTCTACTGAACGTTTTACAAGTGAAATCCGTTGAAATTTCTTCATGTATTTGTAGTTTCCAGTTGAGATAGCTTATCTAAACATCAGAGATCTTACTTATCCTAATATTAACTGGGGGCACAATGTGTAATGTTCTTCGTTAATTCTATGTTATATAAGTCAACTGTCTTTATTATCCTGAGGAATTTATTTTCAGATATTTATTATTTGCAAGGAAGTTAGGCACACAAATAACGAATTGGAATTATCTACCCACCGAAATGTACTTGTCTTTCGACATTCGTGGCTATCAGAAAAAATAAGGACATCCCTTGGTTAGGATACTTTTGACGATGGAGCTGGACACTGTCATGGATGTGTGAAGTGAGAACGCGGAACCAGCTGACCCGAGCCCCCTCCCCCCTCAGTGTGAAACACAAAACCACGAAAACTTACACTTAGAAAACCACGGGAAATATTATTTTTCAGTTACTGAAATTATAAACGCTGTCTAACAAGCTTAAACGCTGAAGTTTACATATAATATTTAGATTGATTACTTTTTGCACGAGAAAAAATGTCAGTGAACCAGAGAATATTAATTATTAAAACAAGAATACATAAACTATGCTTGTCTGAAGGGCGTTCGAGCCCCTTGCTTGCGAAATAAACATTACAATACTTGTTTTTTCGCTTACTGTACGAAATTTCTCCTTCGAATTTATATCTTTTAAAGATACGTTAACATGACATTTTGGAGTTGACAACTTTGTTTGAGGACAGGTTTGCACTGTGTTCTTTCATAAATATTATCCCAATTATTCTAAAAACAACTCTTTTTTTTTTTTTGTAATTAAAATACAAATTTATACACAGAGTTGAAATGTTAAAAGAGCCTCGACATACTTTGTGGTTAATGAATGTGAAACGAATTCTCCTTCGTAAATACCGTCCATGCTGGAAGGCTAGACTGTTTGCACTTAAATTACAGACTTAGTCATAAACGCGTGAGATAGGGTAAGTCGGAACATCTTTGTACAAAGTTTACGTGCCCGAAGGGTAGAGAAAATACAAAGGATTTTAGAATAATTTGAATTCTCTCTTTCTAGATATACTTTCCGTCTAGAGATATTGTGAAAACCGCCTGCTAAAGTTAGAAGCGTTAAACAGAAACAAATACATTAAAGTTTCTTTTCCCCTTTCGGTAGCATTTTTAATATCTGAAAACGCTGAACGGATTTCGATGAAACTTGGTATGCGGGGCCCGCACTAAATTTCTCCCGGAGAATTTTGTTTCTGTCTTTATAGGTCCGATATAAAAGCTGTACTTTTCACAGAAACTTAACTCGAGCTTCAGTGTTCAAGATATAATTATTTAAACTTTGGTACGTAATATGTAACAATGTTCGTGTTAATCTGTAAGATTTTTATATATAAAAAAAAACATTTTTCGACATTACAATTGTTAAACGATGTATAAGGAAGACATTTAGGGAGTGTTGTGTGATTAAAATGAAACAATGGACTCGTATGTGCAATCCATTCAAATCCGGGCATGCAAGAATGCAAAAATAGTCTTTACGAAATACTTTAAAAGTAAGCGTATTACAATGTTATGTTTCAATTGATTTATAAATGTAACATTATCATTCTTGTAAATGTCGTTGAAATGCATTATTTCCGCACGGAACTGTCTGCATACTTCAATTTTATTAACCCAGACATCATTAAATAACACATAAACGCCACGAAAGTCCCTTGAAATTCCACAGGGAATAACTTTTCGAAATTATTCCTTTCCCAATTACTTCCATATGTAAATACCTAACACCAAACGCGTAATTATAAACTCTGTGATATAAATCAGTTCAGTTATCGCTCAAGAGATGGCGTTGCAGAACAACAATGATATGTATGAGCCCTGACTTACGTACATACTTTTAACTTCATTTAAGTATTTTGTCTAGCGGTTAGAACGCTGGCCTTGTAATCCTGGGGTCTCGGGTTCGATTCCCGTCGGTGCCCGAATTTATAACTTGTGTTGGGCAAGGCCGTGGTCTAGGCAACACGGAGTTTTCCTCCGTGGCATCCCTACAATTACTCCATTCACACACAGAAGAAGGCAATGGCAAATCACTTCTGGATCATCTGCCAAGAACGTATATGAACAGTCCCAGTCCGAGAAAAGGATGGAAGGATCCTGTTCACATGGACCTGTCGTCAGACAGAACACTAAATAATAATAAGATGAGGTGGTCTAGCGGTTAGAACGCTGGCCTTGTAATCCTGGGGGTCTCGGGTTCGATTCCCGGCGGTGCCCGAATTTATAACTTGTGTTGGGCAAGGCCGTGGTCTAGACAACACGGAGTTTTCCTCCGTGGCATCCCAACAATTACTCCATTCACACACAGAAGAAGGCAATGGCAAATCACTTCTGGATCATCTGCCAAGAACGTATATGAACAGTCCCAGTCCGAGAAAAGGATGGAAGGATCCTGTTCATATGGACCTGTCCTCAGACAGAACACTAAATAATAAATAAATAAGTATTTTGTCTGCGAGTACAAACGAATTCATCCGCCCACAAACACCTTTCTTTAACGTACACACTGCAGGGAATTTAGTATAAAAGAAATGTACCCTTGTACGTTGTCGTGGAGGGAAAGTTCCACGCAATCTTGACTCCCGGATTAGAAAGCTTAACGTCACCTTTACTCACTAGCCAATTTAGTCTACGGGGCTGAGTTATGTCAATCATACGAAATTCTTCAACAGCGGTGTTAGTACTGGACTTGAATCAGAATTTGAAGCAATGTTTTTGCCGTGTATCTGAATAAAACAGTATATCTTTACAAACCATAAAAGCCTTACAGAGGATTTGGTGTTGAAAGAGCTTTATAAAATAACAGAGACTATTATTTAATCTCACAGTTGCTTAATAGGGTAACCAAGTTTACATGCATTAAGTTACAGATATCAATAGATGATACTAACTTTCCCTGCACTTTTATATAGGTTAATAATTCTGTATTATCTTAATAACATTTGTTATTCCGAATAAAATAACTCCTTAATTTAACAGGGAAAGTTTATCAGCCGAGTTTAAAACAAAGTTATGTTATAGCCATGTTATAACCATAAAGCAGTCAAATTTTAGCGTGTGCTGAACTGAAACGATTCCTTCCCTGTATAATTCTGCGGTGTTTCATACAATGAGAGTGCAGTACACGGAAGGGCGTAGTCCCTTGGAGTCAGGTCGATCCCGAAATAAAAGTGAGGTGACGATAGATTCGAATTGACGTGAAATTAATTTTCCAGGTGGATGAATGTAAAATAAATGGCCAATATCGGTAGCATTAAGGTAATGGCCTAGAGATTTCTACACAAATGGGGAGGAAGCCTCTCGATGGGGGTTTCCAACCCTTACAGTCATTTTGAGGAAGGACCTATTAGGGATGGAAAGAAACTTTTATGGAATCCAAAGGACAACAAACGAACCAACTTTATATGACTATTTTATTTTTATTTATTTAGTGTTCTGTCTGAAGACAGGTCCATATGAACAGGATCCTTCCATCCTTTTCTCGGACTGGGACCTGTTCATATACGTTCTTGGCAGATGATCCAGAAGTGGTTTGCCATTGCCTTCTTCTGTGTGTGAATGGAGTAATTGTTGGGATGCCACGGAGGAAAACTCCGTGTTGCCTAGACCACGGCCTTGCCCAACACAAGTTATAAATTCGGGCACCGCCGGGAATCGAACCCGAGACCCCAGGATTACAAGGCCAGCGTTCTAACCGCTAGACCAAAAATCAAGTACATTAGTCCTCTCATTACACATTTAAGACTCTTTAGATAGGATGGGCTGGACATGTAGCTGGGACTTGAAAGGGATACATGCGGAACTTTGGTGGGGGACTTCTCGGAAAGACTTCTTTACGAAAACTAAGAATGAGGCAGGAAATAACACAAAGATGGGTATTCGAGAGACAGATTGTAAAATGAGACGTGGGTGGAAGTCACTCAGTGTCATTTTCAGCGGAGGGCTTTGGTGTTGGAAAAACTGTGGCGCAGAATTCTAGACATTAAATGTGTTTCAGTGTTTGTCGGAAGCATTTTTCGCTCGAATAAACACTTAACAAATTTCGCCAAAGCTCCACGCAGACACAAAATTACGCATTCAAGTATGCATAATGTCAATTCTTGTGATATTATAATTAGAATCGTAATCTCTCGATACATTTTAATAATATTCTCCAATATCAAATTTTACGATTCTTGAAATGTTACATACGAACAGGCGGATATGGTGAAGCTAATGGACTCATTTTTTTGGTGATGTTCTCCGACCACCAGTTTTAAAGTTGAACATCTCTGCACAGACCTACGTTTCGTTCCCATAGTAACCAGCGTTTGTTTCTCTGTACATTATAACATAAATCTGTGTTTTCTCGGAGGTAGGTACCACATTTTAAAATATTATTTACACGAGTTTCACTCTTTGAAGTAAAAAATAACAGATTCCTATCGGAAGCAGCCCGCCATGGTCCACCACGTTACAGTAATTACAGTTTCGCTGGCAGGGCCGCATGTAGCAAGCAGATCGCTGTTTGATTACCCCTGCAAAATCTTCTTCACCATCGGGAGGACGGAACAGGGCGTGGTATCTTCCAAGTGCAACGCAATGGATAATATAAAGTAGCAGACCCCCTAGAGATCGATCTTCACTGACCAATCGATCGAGAAATTCTCGATTGCAAGAGGAGAACGCACTCAGCTGAGAAATAAGTGAGGTTAAATACGACAGCAATGCTTATTTTAAGATCACTCACTTATTCGCTTACTCTATGGTTCAGGAGATTCTTTGAAAAGTCGATTGTATACTCAGCTTGTTAAAGAATAGACCATTTTCTTTGTGGAACCCTAAGGTTCATCACCGTGTTCACAAAAGCCCACCACCGCACTCTATCCTGAGCCAGCTGTATCCAATTCGCTCCGGTGCCTGACTCTTTACGATCCATAATTAAAAAAAGGAACTGATGAAGGGTGCGCTGTTTAATAAATGTTTTTATTATTTATTAACTGTGTCTTTGTGTGTCTCTCCTAATAACATCCCAGCTTGTATCTTAAGATATTACTTCAGTAACTTTTAATTCTATGTTATAAGTGACATTAACATGACGACCATTGAAAGTACTGAGTTGGGGGGGGGGCAGTATCAGTTAAGGAGGTGTCTTAGGGAACCGTTGGGTTTCAGACTACGAAATTTAAAAAAAATTTACAGCATAAGAAAATAAATAAAATATACTGAAATATATATACAGGCTGAACAAATTAATGCAATAACAAAAAGAAATATTACAAATAAATAAATAGATTTATAACTATGAAAAGGGAAATATTAGGTAGGAAAGTCGATGGTCATTGCTGTGTTCGTGTTCACTACTGCTCGTCGTACAATACTTTTCTTAAAACTCCAAAAAAAAGGAAAGAGTGCATGTTCCACGATAAAGTCTTTCATGTTGTCCAAATCATCCCTGAAAACGATACTCTTTAAATTACATTTGTATTGTATGTTCTTAGATATCGCGGCTAGCGTGTTTTTTTATTAAAATTGTTGCATCCACTAAAATACGTGTAGCTTCATATTGGCTCGCAAAGGCTAGACGTCAGAAAAAGACGAGGGTTTCGTTCAAAGTTATTGTAATTGGAAAATTATCAAGCATGAGATTTTTATCTAGAATTTATATCTTAAGGCGAACAGTGTTTTAAGTGCGGCATTACTTACGTCTTCGTGTTCTAATTTCATGCCAGAGATCCAAAGCTTTTCCTGATTTTATGGAACCCGAATTTGAATCCCCTTATGAGAGTTGAGGTTTTCACGGTGGTGAAAACGTCATCTGTGGTATTCTGGGTTGGACGCCGTGTGGCCTTGTACGCGGTTACCAGCGTTTCATCCCGAGATACGTTCCTATGGGACATTGGTAACTACCTAGAAGATTAAGTGTCGTCACAAGCCAGAGGGTCACACTTTTTACGCGACTTTCTCTCATTCGCCGCACGCCCCAATTCATCAAAAGACACATGACGGCACACCTACAAATTAATCCTCACGAAAAGTGCGTACGAAACTGTACATGACCATAAATATGTATTTAAATAAATTATTGCCTTTTTTTCTAATTATAACGTGAGAAGAAACAATTTTTTACATAAATTTGTGGCACTCCTGTTATGGAACACTGATGTAGACCCAAATTGCAGTCGAACCCGGTTTACGTCTCCAACACCTTATTTCTTCAGGGCGAAAATTGGACTCAAAATAAGTTATCAGTTTATTTAACGACGCTGTTTCAGCTGTGAAGGTTATACAGTGTGACACGATTAGGTGATTATGGGTACGGATTTGAAAGGAGGTAGACCCCAATTTGCTTGGGAGGGCTAAGAGACCCTCGACAAATGAATATGAAAACCAAAAGTGTATGAAAACTTATTGTGAACTAATTGGAAAACATGTGAAGCTGAGATTAGAGTTGGTCTACACTCTTTCCATTAATTAATTTAATGTGGAGAAGTGTAAAAGTATCAACGAGAAGTACACTCACGACTCGATCGTATTAAACTTTTCCCAACGATCTTAGCACGACAACACATGAGCTAAATTGAGTCGTACTTCTGTACGTTGTTATTAATTTAAGTGTAACATTAATACCACAATATTTGTATGCTGGAAGTCTTTACAATAAGAAAGGAGACATTATGAATTCTGAGTTTAGCTTCCAGGTCATACATTGCGGATCGCCTCCGTTCTGGAGACACAAGCCAATGAGACTTGGACAGTCAAATTCAGAACTTATTTGAAACTCGGAGAAGCAAAACAGTCCTTGGAGGTCCTCAACGAAAACAAAATTAAACCAGTGTTTTCTGTGTGTCTCTGTATTATCGACGAACGATTAACGGGCTGTTGTCACGACAAGTTAAAGGAACATAAGGAAAAGGGGAATTAAAATTAAATTTGACCCTGTTTAGAGGTCCCTGATCTGCAAGACTGTTCTAATATCACTGTGCAGTCCATTCCTTGAGCAGTTGACACGGATTGATTCTCATATCGTTTAAAGATGTTGATTCAACGACACGCCACGTTAAATGGGCTCTTTATTACCACGTCACGGAACGTCCTCTGACCAAACCCTCCAGATATGGAGGACACCTGAAGACATATCGAATAAGCAGTCGTGGATATCCGGCAGGGCTTTGAAGATGTCTGTCTTCTGTGTAGTCTGGTGGAAGTTTACACTCATCACCCTGATGATGAAGACAGCAAGGATCTTAGAAACGTCGGTAAACGTCTACCAGACTACACGGCGCAACAACCCGGAAGACAGCCAACTTCAGACTCACCGCCGTGAAAACCTCAGATGCTACGATAGGGTTTTGTCTTCCAGCTTGGGGATCGGGAAGGAGCTAAGGGCGCCTGCCTCGAACTTGCGGACCCTTGTGAAAAAGGTAATGAAGTACTGAGTTCCATAAAAGACGAGGAATTTGACTAGGTTACTTACCATCAGCTTCTGAAGAAAGATTCTGCTTCAGTGAGTAAGATTCAGCCCTTCCCCACGAAGAAGATTGTTATGATCACTAGTTACGAATTTGTTAAGAGGCTCCCATTGCTTGTTACACCGCGCTGCACCGGAATTTGCGTTTCTTGACCGGAGAAAAGTAGAGAATTCCAGTTCCAGGACTGTCGATGGCGTAAGCAAAACCCGAAAGTGGTACCCCCTGAATTAAATTATAAATTTTAAGTGGGCCATCCCTGCTTCTACATTTCACGTTACAGTAAGCAAGTTCCCAGTACGACTATTTTTACAACATATCCCATTATTGTAATCCCATCTATAACATGGAGATAAATCTATATAAAGTAATCCCTTATTTATCTCTTGGCTGATTTAATGATTCTATACCAATTGCATGAGTTGCATAGTGTCGAATGGAATGGCGATTTTGAAGGAGAAGAAGACCTGTTTAAACTACCCCAACCTGGAGGGACTGAGTAAAACACTATTATCCTCAGCCAGATTATCCGATCTACGGTCCAATATTTAAAGCCGGGATCACCTCAACACGAAATAGCGATTTTTGTGCGATGTTTCTGCAAGTGACATTTTGGTTGACTTTCTCGTTCTGTCCGTCCGTACTAGGCATAAGAGCTCCGTCCACCGAGTACTCGTTTATTTCATATCAATGTAGATCATGAAAGTATCTATAAATTACGAACGAAATATTTTACACGTCAACAATTATAAAGACGGTAACTCTGAGGCTGAATATGACGAATTGAACCGAATCTGAATCGATATCGGTTCAAATTGTGAAAATAAATTAGTACAGTTATTTATTTATTTAGTGTTCTGTCTGACGACAGGTCCATATGAACAGGATCCTTCCATCCTCTTCTCGGACTGGGACCTGTTCATATACGTTCTTGGCAGATGATCCAGAAGTGGTTTGCCATTGCCTTCTTCTGTGTGTGAATGGAGTAATTGTTGGGATGCCACGGAGGAAAACTCCGTGTTGCCTAGACCACGGCCTTGCCCAACACAAGTTACAAATTCGGGCACCGCCGGGAATCGAACCCCAGGATTACAAGGCCAGCGTTCTAACCGCTAGACCACCTCATCTTATTATTATTTAGTGTTCTGTCTGACGATAGGTCCATATGAACAGGATCCTTCCATCCTTTTCTCGGACTGGGACCTGTTCATATACGTTCTTGGCAGATGATCCAGAAGTGGTTTGCCATTGCCTTCTTCTGTGTGTGAATGGAGTAATTGTTGGGATGCCACGGAGGAAAACTCCGTGTTGCCTAGACCACGGCCTTGCCCAACACAAGTTATAAATTCGGGCACCGCCGGGAATCGAACCCCAGGATTACAAGGCCAGCGTTCTAACCGCTAGACCACCTCATCTTATTATTATTTAGTGTTCTGTCTGACGACAGGTCCATATGAACAGGATCCTTCCATCCTTTTCTCGGACTGGGACCTGTTCATATACGTTCTTGGCAGATGATCCAGAAGTGGTTTGCCATTGCCTTCTTCTGTGTGTGAATGGAGTAATTGTTGGGATGCCACGGAGGAAAACTCCGTGTTGCCTAGACCACGGCCTTGCCCAACACAAGTTATAAATTCGGGCACCGCCGGGAATCGAACCCGAGACCCCATGATTACAAGGCCAGCGTTCTAACCGCTAGACCACCGTGTAAAGTAAGGTAATGTAATTAGTACAGTTATTAATTTAAGGCCACTCTCCAGCTTAATGTTATCAATTTAAACATTTGAAGTAGACTGCTCGTTGCAAGTAATTTTCAGAAATTCTTGCTTCAAGAAAAACATTTTTGATAAATTTATCTAAGTTAGATTTCTGTATCATATAAAACGGAGACTACACTGTGCAGACAGAGAATGAAATTCAATTTGGCCAGTGAGTTACAACGCATAATTCAGTATGAAATTTAATCGATGTTCATTATCAGGTTTGACAGACGAAATGAAATGGATATTAAGGTATAAGCTGCTAATTTTATGTTCACCTTGTACTTGTACAGCACGTACAAAGGAATCATATATGTCTGCAAGTATCGGGCACTGTTTTCAAACTAAGAATTTCTTGTGCCACTTTCGAATTGCTACGAAGGAATAAACGAAGTTCGGTCTATGAACACAAGAAGTATAATGTAGTTTCCGCTAAGATTTTCCCTGTAGTCTGTCCTATTAGAAACACGCAAAACGTGCTTTGTAATCGGTAATCGCCAGATAATCGTGCCCAGACTTAATCTGACCAAGCACGAACGATTTCTAACGTCACGTGCTACATGGAGATACAAAGTGTTCTTCCCCTGTGTAATCGACTAAACCTAATGATAACATTGCGTTTTTTTTAAAACCAATTTGACCGTTCATCAAAATTGGTGCAGGTGCACCCAGGGGTGTAGACATAAATGTAAAAATTCCAAGTAGTTCGCGTTTGAAGGGAAAACGAATCACCGAGCTCTATAATTTTAAATACAGAAACGAATCATAACGAGCTAACAAACAAACGACAATACCAGAGTAAGTAATTTTGCATACTGTCTGTCTTTCATACGGGAGTCACCTTGGACAGCCCTAGCTTGACTACAGTCTGAGTATACAGAAAAATTGCAAACTAAATTCCATAAAATACCAATGTAATTTTGACTTCTGTTTAAGAATACCTTTTTACCCACATTTCTACCTGTCTACTTACATACCTAACCAGAAAAACGTTTCACTCGCTGTCTGTCTTGAAAATAATCCATTACGTATTTACCTACATATATTTCTTTAAATAAAGCTGTCAATATTTCAGATAATTTAAGGCAGAATGAGGAAATTAACAGAATAAATTACTGGAATTAATGTGGAAGGAAACGACCGCAGCCTAATTCATGGTATTATTTCATCATTTGTAAGGAGGGACTGAGGAAAAACCCATTAAAACATCAGTAAGGACAGCCGATTTGCAGAACAGGATTTGAAACATGGACGTCTCCGAATACGAGACAAAAGTTCTAACCACTCAGTGCCACATTTCTGTCGTACCCAATAATTCATGTACGGAAGGTCGCCAAAGTTACCTTAATTATTTCTAGGGTAATAAAAAGCAGGATAAGAGCGTACGATGAGGGAATTATCGGAAATGGAGGAACGTAAGAATAAAAGATAGAAATTGAAGCAATACTCTTAGGTTTAATGAATATGCGAGGGGATGGGGGGGAAACAAATGAGTGTAGGAACAAGGATGATGATGCTGCCGTCCTATCTGCGTACAAAGTCGGTGTATCCTGTTGGAACAATGAAACATTATACTCGACAGGGAGCAGTAGTAATTGAAAATGTTCCCTTACAAAATTGCTTGCTAGACTTTTAACGAATGTCAGTGTAAGGAAATATCATGTTCTTTACGTATCGTCGTTCCAATTTGTACGATGTCTGTGAAGCGAGCTTAAAAATGGACAAGACATCATCGCAATTATACTACCTCAGAAATTCGCACTGATGTTGGCAGGGAATGGACAATTTTCAGTATTATTTTGTTCATATCAGTTTGTAGATTTATGATAAAAGGACATAAAAGGAGCCTGAAACAAGGACAATAAACTAGGAAATCAATGAAAGTGGACGTGAAGCAGTGAAAAGCGCCTTCATCTTCCGTAATTTAATCCTGCAGTGCAGAGATGTACATAAACCACATGCGATACATTTACCATCTGCTTCCATGAACTTTAATACGAAATTGAAATTTGTACTCGTCTTCCTTAAAACTAGGTCAGTTTAACGTTCCCAATGAATTATTCGCTCATTTGCCTTATTGCTGGTGCAGGAACGAATGAAATTGCACAGAAAGCGTCTGTTTTACGTCACCTCCAATACGCCTTTATAATTTCTTTTCGTTCATAAACTAATACTACTATCTTTTATGAAGTTCAAACGTCACCACAATCTAATATCATTAAATAAAGGAAAAGTTGTAGACTTGTCATGCTGTTGTTATACGTATTTATTATATTATTACTTAACGTACCAGCTTAGTGTACAAAATGTCTCTTATTCGATCCTAACCTTCGCCACCACCAAATTTAAAATCGAGAATAAAATTGTGCCCGTACAATGACAACCAACTTGAATTGTCGTTCGTACAAAATTAGGTTAGGTTAAGTTGAGTTAGGTTACGACGGGTTAGGTTAGGTTAGGTTATGTTAGGTTGGGATAAGTTACGTTAGGTTAGGTTGGGTTGGGTTAGGTTAGGTTAGGTTATGTTAGGTTGGGATAAGTTAGGTTAGGTTGGGTTAGGTTAGATTAGGTTATGTTAGGTTGGGATAGGTTAGGTTAGGTTAGGTTGGGTTAGGTTAGATTAGGTTATGTTAGGTTGGGTTAGGTTAGATTAGGTTATGTTAGGTTGGGATAGGTTAGGTTACGATGGGTTAGGTTAGGTTAGGTCAGGTTGGGTTGGGTTAGGTTAGATTAGGTTATGTTAGGTTGGGATAAGTTAGGTTAGGTTAGGTTAGGTTGGGTTAGGTTAGGTTAGATTAGGTTATGTTAGGTTGGGATAAGTTAGGTTAGGTAGGTATAAACAAAAGCTAGCAGAGAAAAGAATGGGCATATCATAACACAGTGACTTAATTTATAAAAACACCAAATACAGAGGCAAATGACGTGTGTATCGACACAGAGAAGTAGTGACAACACTGTTCAAATTTCTCCCAACCAGCAATTCGTATCCTGATAATACAGGCAAGCCGACAGCTGGAGGCGATGCTTTAATGAATGACAAGTGTTTATTACGGCAAATCATAACTTACAACTGACCGGTTCAGTTCAAGAGAAGCCTGCCTCTGTGTCACACACAAAACAGAAGGCAGCTCTCTGTATTTCCATCTCATTAGGGACTAAAGCAGACAGCGAACACAAAAGGAAAGACAACAGAACTAATTAAACCAGAGACAATTCTTTCCGTCATTCTTAAAAATTCTCCGGTTTTCGAGTGAATGATAAAATTGCGCTTGGATAAAATGTATCTACTGTGTCAATTTATAAACTCACCCACCAATTTACTCACTCACAAAAACACTCAACTGGATGCTGTGAATACTTCACGATAAAGAATATTATTTATGTACATATAATACACGTTTCCATGGAGTTTTATATTTGCGTTGCAAGCAATAAAATTTATTTACGCGGCATTGTATATATATGCTGTAAAATTTATTCGTCTTTCAGAGTCCAATGGGTGCAAACAGATAGTGAATTTTTGAAATATTTCAAGTATTCTTTATCAAAGTTGTTTTCGATTTTATCCCATGACAATTTTTATTCTGCATTTTTACGAAATGCATAAAAGGAGCAAATAATCGGTAGTCGCGTCCGTCCGCTTATTTTATTTCTAGATTTCTAAACTAATGATTTAAATAAAATATGGACTATGTGAGTCTGAAACCCAAAGTTTCGAACGAAGTTAAATTTTGTTCGTGTCGGTCCATTATAGGTTCTACGTTGCATGAAATTAAATAGGGCCTGTAATTTATTCTCAAAACTGAGACATCGCTGAGAAATATAAAAGCACGAAGCTAATCAAAGCCTACAAGTTTTATTAAAATATATTTTTTTAAAATTTCTGCAGTTTATATTACTATTTAATAAAATTTATTTATTTAGTGTTCTGTCTGACGGCAGGTCCATATGAACAGGATCCTTCCATCCTTTTCTCGGACTGGGACCTGTTCATATACGTTCTTGGCAGATGATCCAGAAGTGGTTTGCCATTGCCTTCTTCTGTGTGTGAATGGAGTAATTGTTGGGATGCCACGGAGGAAAACTCCGTGTTGCCTAGACCACGGCCTTGCCCAACACAAGTTATAAATTCGGGCACCGCCGGGAATCGAACCCGAGACCCCAGGATTACAAGGCCAGCGTTCTTACCGCTAGACCACCTCATCTTATTATTATTATTTAGTGTTCTGTCTGACGACAGGTCTATATGAACAGGATCCTTCCATCCTTTTCTCGGACTGGGACCTGTTCATATACGTTCTTGGCAGATGATCCAGAAGTGGTTTGCCATTGCCTTCTTCTGTGTGTGAATGGAGTAATTGTTGGGATGCCACGGAGGAAAACTCCGTGTTGCCTAGACCACGGCCTTGCCCAACACAAGTTATAAATTCGGGCACCGCCGGGAATCGAACCCGAGACCCCAGGATTACAAGGCCAGCGTTCTAACCGCTAGACCACCGTGGCTTAGAAAAGAAAAATAATTTCTGACCAAGCCATGTAATAACTGACCTGTATCTTCAGTAAATAAAGAACTAGAAAGATACCTCGCTTACACTTCGGAAAACCGCCGAATCACTTGCGATGCAGCACACACCCTTATTTGTCGACGTATAAACCAGACAGTTACAGCTGCGATGGAAATGTTACTCCGCGATGAAGTCGGGGCTCTTATCTGGCTTTCTTCCGCATTGAACGTCACGCGAGATTCGTTCGTAGGGCAATGACGGCGTCACCAGGAGAAGGTTTTATAGACAAACTATTCCCGTCAGACAGCCACCCTCCCCACGACTCCTTGTGGGTTTATAACTCCACGAGGACTTCGAGGACAGAGCGAAATCTTCGGAAGCTTTAGCAACTTTGTTTCTCTTTTCTTGTCACTTGGATCGAAGTCCCTCTACTTCAACTCAAGACTTATCCACAGATGCCGTTATAATTTTAAGAGGTACCGATTTGGTCAATATAATTTCTCTTCGTTTTTCTTATTCTTTTTGCGGGTGTTCCTTCTTCCTTTTTTTATTGTCAATTTTCTGTTTTTTTTCCCTCTTATATCTCATATATGACCATCGAGGCAAATTCCATCCCATAAAACCTTTGTGAGTTCTATGCGTCTTGGGTACAGAAGACGTATTTGGAAATATTTGTGAGCGTTGCAGACCCTTCTTAAAATCTGAAGCAATAAACTATTACTATTATTATTATTATTATTTTATTTTATTTTATTAGTGTTTTACATTTATACTAGTGTTTATTTATGTAGATTATTTTCTTTTTATCAAATTTATATCGTTGTATTAGTGTTTGCCTGTCGTAGGCTCTTTGCTGTTGGCAAACACTCAACAAAGGAATTGAACTATTAGTACTATTATTTAGTATTATTTATTTTATTTAGAATTATTAAATTGAATTATATTACTTATATATCGTATTTAGCCCATTTACTTGTGAAATATTATTCAATAAATGAATTGAATTGAATTGAATTATTATTATGAAGATGTCTATGCCTTCAAGCGTTTGGAAAACTAGACAGTTTTCAGGAAACGATCTAAGACCATTCGGAATAGAAATCAGATTATACGTCTTTTTAAGTTAGGTTAGGTTATGTGGCGAATTTGTTCAGAGAACCATTGTCTGGCGCAGAGGGTTTCATTACCTAATCCTATGTTAGTTGCTGCTAGGATTTTCATGAAATTTTCTTCCTGTCTCTGTGTCGTTATCGGACGGTTTCCATTGCACGGGATTTCTCAGAGAACAGGGAAGAAGCTTCCATTTTTTTTTTGTGGCTTAACTCTCATTAAAAGCGAAATAAGTTCTCATTCTTTTTCTCAGCAGTAGCTTTGATCTTTGGTTCGTCTTGTAGCAAGCGTCATGTGCTAGTTGGAAGCAACGCAAAGGTGAGGTGTGGGCTGTAACGAGCACAGAAGGAAAATTAAGTACTGGAAATAAAAAAAAAACTTTCTTAAGTTTTGTTAATTTTCTTAATGGCATCGCTTCATTTTTTGAAAGGACTCCATCGTGATCCTTAAGAAAAGAATTTACAGCTCTTTTATATACAACACAATCAATTCTCGCAGCTGAAGGTGGATTCACTTTAATCAACCCTTTGATGTTTATTCATGAAAAAAAAAACACGATCACAATTCGTACTACGATGCAAACAGCGATTAACACTTTCATTAATTAAAACTAACATAAAAGGAAAGTTATATATACGAATCTATAAAATGTTATGTTCAAGATAACCAATCATACTGACGCCTATCAACAAATTTATGTAACTGAAATAATAATTATCACCGGCTTCGATATTAGTTTGCAGTTTAATTAGTTTTTCAGTTCATCTGTGGGAAGAATCTTTCTTCGCCCAATGGACGCAATGTTTAATGTGGTCCAAAACTGGACTCGACTCAGGGGATGATAGAAAAATTCTGTAGCTTCGTAAAAGAAATAGATTCTTCAAATCGCGTAAAATATTTCGGTATTTAGTTCAAACAGACACCCCCACCCCCCCCCCCACCCCCGCGTCTGGATCCACTCAACACAAAGCGTAAGAGTGGGCCATGAAATTAACCACGTATCAGTAATTGCGTATATTTGAGCTGTTAACTGCAACATGATGACGTCACCGCGTTTGAACCTACAATCGTAAATTATGATGATTTGTAATTTTAAATGAAGTGCGGTCCTCATTGTGATGTAGCTAGTCCTTCATTATAGAGTCATTCACATTTCAACATGACTGGAGAGTTCTCTTTGTAATTCAGTGCGTTAATTGTGAAGCTCCAAAGTTATTTTCTGACATCGATTGTATCGATTTATATCGGTATTAGTCGTAAAGACATATTTTGGATATCAGCTGTTATTTATCTCAGGTGTTTTATCCTCCCTTCCTTCCCCGATCTATCACAATCTCTTCCTCTCTCCTTCCCTCATCCGATGTTTCCTTCTATTCATCTTCCACTGTACGGCTTTAAACTTTCCAATCTTTATTCCATGATGCAAACACTTTACTCGGTTGGGACTTCATAAAAACTCGTTCCATTTCTACCAAAGTCTGCATCGGGCAAACCAGAATCCGTTTGGGCACCATTCCATCCGTCGCTGTGCCCAAATGATTAGACTGTGTTAATCTATGTTACCTTGTACTGACTGCATTATCAGCTCTTAAAATGGTTTAGATTAGTAGCTCAATAGCATTTTAAATATTTTTAAACCCCCAATTTCTATTCATCATATCTGAAAGATCAAAGTACATAACACAATAATATTTTATATTCTTAAGGGTTAAGGACTGACTTATTTGCCACCCTGTCTTTATCGGCTCTCGGTACCAGTGACCTTCATCTGCAGCGTACACCGTGGGATATCTGCCTGAGGTAAAGCGATCGGAACGTGAAGCTGACCATTCACCTCCACCTAATACCGAGGTCAATAAAACTAGACCTTCATACAGAAGTAATCCGCTGGGATTGCTGTGGAACTTAAATCAGGCCTACTTAAGTATGTTAAAAAGGTTTGTACACAAAACATCGACTTCCTCTGCTCTCACAGGGGCCGACATTCGCCTCTCGGTTGCCAGCAATTCACTTCTCATGGCACAGTGGATATCGAAGAGCACTTTAACTTTAGAGGACTCTCTCTCGCAACTTTAATCGAGTGGTTAGCAGCGTTCTTGAGTGCCGAGGAAAGAGTTTAAGAAATTAAGCAGTTTTAGAATTTCTGTTCATAATTTCAGCTCCACCGACCACGATTAGAACAATCATCAAAGCGCTGTGCTGTTCTTGAGATATACATTCACACGCTCTCTGTTCGAATCCCACCAAAGACAAGGATGTTTTTGAATTTATTCATCAATGGCCTTCAGAAAATTAAGTAGCCGAACAAATGGGGTTTCTAATTTGTATTATCTGCCGCAAAATATTGTTAGGGTGATTACATAAAGGAGGATAAGAGGAGATATATATGACACCTTTATGATGTAATGTTTAATCAGAGTAACAACTTTAAATTTTTAATTCTTGCAGATTAATTGGTGAAAAGTTTTGGTGATGTGAGGACAGGAAAAATCTTTACTTCGGGAACTCGTGACGAACTGAAACCATGATGTTTTATACGCACACAGAGATATTCTTGTTAAATTATTATTACAAAGTCTTACATTTTATGCGCTGTAGAACATTTGCCACAGAACGTGGGGCGACAGAACACCACGGGGCGGTAAGCCCTGTCAGCAGAGTGGGGGTTGTAATCGTATTAATAATGGGGATAACTCCAAGAACCTGGGTCGGCCCGACGTATTAGCGAATCAGAACGAGGGTACTTCACACCACAAGGCCTAGTCCCGGGTCAAATTGTGGGGATAGCATTCCAGAATCTATACCATTAACATTATAGGTCGTCCTTCCACATGGGCCAATTCTAAGCGATACTAACTTATCGCTGAGGTTGAGTAATGAGGACTTATGCCTCGTTTCAGGAGGTCCCGGGTTAGTTTCTGGAAGACGGTCAATAAGCCTGTGGGACATTAGAAAATTAGTAATTAAATTCCTACTAGAAGAGAACTGTTGTAAGATTAATTAATTAATGATAATATTAAAATAGATCTAAATAATATTGAATGTAAATATGAGGAATGGATTCGGTTGGTTTGGGACTGAAAACTATGCCGGGATTCTTTTAAAGTAGAAAATTTCTTACTAAGCTGATTTAACTATAAACTTTATAAACACGAACGTCCATCGTGAAATGGCAAAGCCCCATTGGTGAACTGTTTCCACGAGAATGATAACAGATTTGTTGAACATTTTAATAGATGAATGAATTGGCTTTGGTACAGATTCAGTTATTTACTCTGACAGAAAACTTTCAATGGAACATGTTTTTAATTTTGCGTAGCCATAATTCGGCCCACGTACTGATCACAGTAGCGAATTGTACCATAATAAGCTGATGCCATGGTCTCTTTCGATATCGTATTATCCTCATGGGACATATTCTCCTACAATAGGATAGATCCTAAGGCTATCTGTGATGATCTGTAACAGGAAGTTAACGCACAGTCGGGACATGTCCGCCCTAGGGCTACATGCTTCTACACAGCCGCTGCTGTGCTACAGAACCCAGGGCTGGGCGCTGTCTCTTTCGCAAGTGGTGTCCAAACAATTTGTGGCCTTGTCAGCGGAACCTAACCTTCACGAAAATTCATGCTGTCTGTCTGTCTGTGTGTGTGTTAACATCGAAAATGTGCGTGCAAACTTTTCTCATGCCACGTATTTATATTAAGATCTGTGTGTGTGTGTGTGTGGGGGGGGGGTAGTTTATAATATAGTTTGAACCAAACGCCTAATTTTCATAAACAATATCGGAAAGTTGAACTCTGACAAGCAACATCTTCAACTATCTGGGCACTTGACGGACTGATATCATGAATCGATTAAACAGGCCTGTAATTGTGTCCGTAAAGCGATCTATGAAAATTGTTAGGAAAGTCTCATCTTCCAAACGTCCTGGCGCCATTAATAGTCACATTTCCGAAGCGTACGTCAGAATTACGGAAGATGTGGACACCCCGTGTGTAGATGTGCCTCATAACATTTGAACCAATTGGTCACCTTCATATGAAGCTTACAAAATAGCCATCATCTATAAGGGGTGCCCAAAATTACTATAAAAACTGACTGCTTTGTTTTTATAACTAGGAATTAAAAAGATATTTTTGGATGCAGGATCGAGGCATTATACCGGACAAAGTTTTACCCAAACCGACTCCATTGTAGGTTTCGTTTTAATATATATTAATTACCGGAATTAATTTAATGTGCAAGCTATGCTAAGTCTAAAAGAATACTGTGCAGTACTTTTGCCATGAATAATGTTTTTTTTTCTCTTAGTCTGTAAACAGCTGATGTGCTGTTCAATTTTCCTCCCACATTTTCTCCAGAATTTGGTAAATGTAGAATATGTAGTCATTATTTAATCTGTTGCAACGGAATCCACATGATGATGCCACAGAATTTCGTCTAGGTATGAAGTTAATCTCGGGAAGAATGTAGTATAGCACTTCTTACGAAGTTGGTAGAAGTGTTGATCCTTAGTATTTGCTGCAGTTAATATCGGCCTCTTCATAAACATTGCAAAATGCATTTTCTCCTCCTACGGCAATAGAATACAAACAAGTCTGAATCTCAGAACATAAAATGTTTCACGTCCTATTTGTATCCATTCTAGAGGAACACAGCATCTGGGGCACACATACACGCCCCAATCAAAATCGAACCCTTAGTCCACGATTACGTTCAAATTAGATCGCGATTTTCAGAGCGTCAGTCGGCCATCATGTGGGACAGTAGTGGGCAACTTTCGGATGTCAAGACACGAAATTTTCTCTGTTCTCTCTGACTTAAGAGCTTACGAAAACAGAAAGGAAATTGATACGTTTGGAAATCTAAACTTTCATGGATATAATTACATGTTAAAAGTAAATGTGGACAAATGTGTCTCAATCAAAGAGTAAACATTTAACTGAAGGCCCGGTATTCAGATTGTCCAACAAAATTCTGAGTCACTCGTAGCTCCGACGAATCTCCTATTATTTTAAGGTTTCTCCCCAAGTTTACCAGTGCTGATATTTGATGTGTGTTACTAAATAACATTCTCCAGAACCTGTATGCCAATAAAACATTTTATTTTCTTATTAATACAACATATAAAATAAAATACGTGTACCGACATCTTTTGTGGTCACCTCAACTTTAAAATTTTCAGCCAGTCACAAAATAGCATCTGAGCAGCCCTAGAAAACCCTTCGTATATCGTCATGTTTGTCGTCGTTTAAGGACGTGGGCAATGGCTATGTGAAGACAAGGACACGTGAACCACGTGGATTAAGGGGCCCCAGGTTAGAATTCAATATAAGGACATCTCAGTTGCGGTAACGCACTATTAAAAGAGTCGTGTTTTATATGTGGGGGGATGAGACCATGCGTTCGATAAAGATTTAAGAAGTTCGGTGAAGATTTCAGCAAGAACATGTACGATAATGAGCTGGAGGCTTATAGTAACTTTTGAACAGAGTTGGGAAGAAAATGAGACTTTTGTCTCATTACTCCAAGCGAGTGTCTTCAGGCATTATATAATAATTATCTCAGAAACAAATTCTATTTAGGGTTTGTATCGAAAACATGCAAAAATTTTCAGGTCTTCAGTCTCTTAACTTTTTAAAAAATGCTCCTGTTTAAAAACTTTCTTCCATAAAAATATTTTTAAGGTAATTTTTGCGTTTTTCTAACCGTACCTTTACATTCATGGACCGACGTTTCAGAGGTACCTGCTACCTTCATTATCAGGGTGATAGCGAATTAATTGTAGGGTTTAATTAAGTAAAGCCGTTTCCAATTATGGCGTATGTTACTTCGATAAAATAAAACTCGCTATGAACAGGGTTAAAATTATCCTCTACGACGTTCTGCCACGTCTGTCCTGATTTATCATTCACAATCATCCCATCAATATATTTTATTTGTTTATTTAACAACACTCATTAATTACACAACAGCTTCAGATTATAGGTTTACGTGCAGTGATTTGGGAGGGTTAAAGTCGTGATCTACTTTAAGTTACTATCTCAGCAGCTTTTGTCTGGAAGATGTGAGAAAACTACAAAGAAGTCTAAACAAGGTAAGGTCGCCTCGCGACCGGAAATCGAATTCAAGACCTCCCGAATACTATGGAGTGTTAACCACTACACCTCGATGTTACGAAATGTCAGGTTGGAGACGTTGGCGGAGTGCAGGAAGACGGAGACCTAAGGGTTCGTTAACAAAGCGTAATTTAGGGTTGTAAACAGTAAAGACTTAACAATTGTACTATTAACTGAAACGTGTTTTTAATATTATTCAGATGTCAAGATACAGTGAATTCATCATTGCCGTTATGAGACAAAAATATTTCGTTCGGTTGCTAAGTTGTCTTCCATTATCCTAAAATTTCACGTGAATAATTATTTGGAAATTTTTTGTACAAATTCATGCCTTCTAAATTTCAGGCCCAAGCAATGAATGTTGCTGGTGTTATTAAGAGTTAACACTTTTGTACTGTCGCCATTTTGATATTGCTGATATGTGTCAACAGATAGGGCCTCTGTCTATTACGTAATAACTTTATATCTTCATAAGTTTCATGATATTCGTTGATATTTTTTTCATATTTACCAGACTACACGGCGTAACAAACCAGAAGACAGAACTTTTCTCCATTGATTTTGTGAAACACAAAACATTATTCAGGGTAAAAATGATTGGTGTTACTGAAGAATAAATTCATTCAAAGTATGGAAAAGGTTAGGGCTGTTAAGACAGGACTTGCTTCGGAGAGAATAAATAAAAACACAAAACACGTCATAATACACGGATGCCAACTTATTTCATTGTGCTCGTAGGACAGATGCTGATTTGGGGCGTTCATAATTCGAGTTTAAAGCCGACGCCACGCGCGTCGTCCAGTGACTAATGTTAACGACGCACAGAAAAGATTAAACTAACTGTGGAACTGAAAATGCACATCATGGCGCTGTTAGACGAATTACGCCTATAGGTTAAGAGTGGACTAAGGTGAAGATCATCTCACTGTTCTAAATGTACAACGTTACGTGCAATGAACTGCATGAATATGGTAACGCTAAAGGATTGTGACGATAGTGTGTTGTAACTAGTTCGTCTATTACTTTGGACATTGAACATCGTCTTTGTTATATTTTTTTAAAAAAAACAGCGGTTCCTAAAATGGATCTGTCTCCGTCAATATGTGATCCAGTTTCCAAAACGAGTTTTTTTTACAAATATCCAAGACGATGGAACATGTCTAAAATAATAGTCGAGCTTATTGAATGAATGTAGTATTTAAATTAATTTTACAAAAAGAATATGATTTATACTCAGACGACTTAATCAAACGGTCATGACTGTAATAATGGTTGATTGAATTGTATGTAGCTTCCAAAGTGAATTAAATCGGTTTAAAGTCCTCAATATTTATCTCTTGACATCCGCCACGATGGTAAAATTTTTCTGTTCTATAAATGCGGGGAATTTCTAGGAATTGTTAAGTCGGACGTTCGATTAGAGTATCTACTCTTCGTAAAAATATAAACTAGTATATCAGGACTTATCATAGTCCTGCGAGTGTAGGCAACCAAACGAGCAGGTCTGCAGTGTGTTAACACAGTGCACAAGGGGATGTGATGGATGTCCACTGACCTGCATACCTTATCCGTTGAAAAGTGTACCCGACGTTAAAACACAGTAAAGTGTTGTATGCCGCTCTCACACGAATTCCACTGCAGAACCCCACTCTGCGTACACAACATTCTCTTCACCGAAGTGTACTGAGGGCGTGGAAGCAGATCGGTTTTCGAATTTGAGATTCCGGAGGGTAAGTTCGAGTGTACCGGTTCGTATCTCGACCAGGGTACTGACTATCTATCCTGATAACCTCAGTTCGTCCAGTCAAATTTTAACTACAACTGTTTCTTACGAATTCATTTCCAGTCCATCGTACATGAATGTTTTGGCAATATAATAGCTGATATAATATAATAATATAATACTGCTGGTGGCATGACAAGGCTTCTCGTTAAATAATTTAACAACAAATAAGACCTCGGCGTAAAATGCAGATAAATTGCACACTTTACGCTCCGACCTACTTTACCCTTTTGATAATATGTGTGTAAATAATTAAAAATAATATTATAAAAGCATCAAGGCACATTTTAACGATGTGTACAGCTGAAGATGTCACTGAGAAAATAACATAAAATAATTAAGGAAGACAAAATATCAGAACTCAACAGACTATAGAGCAATTAACATTCACCATAACTCAACACTTGCTCTATGGTGCAGGAGATTTTTTTTTGAAAAGTCGATTATATATTCATCTTGTCAAAAACCACCCAACTTTCTTTGTGAAACCCGAAGGTTCATAACCGTGTTCACAAAAGCCTGCCTCCGGACTCCATCGATTCCTGTCTCCCTAAGGTCCATCTTAACGTTATCCTCTCACCTAAGCCTTGGTCTTCCCAGCGGTCTTCTCCCTTCAGGATTCTCAACCAGTACCCTGTAAACATCCCTCTCGCCATCCGTGCTGCATGTCCCGCCCATCTCATACTCCTAGATTTAATCATCCTAAAAGTATCAGATGAGGATTACAGGCCGTGAAACTCGCCAATATGCAATTTTCTCCATGATCCGTCTTCCTCCCTTTTAGGTCCAAATATCTTCCTCAACTGTTCTCAAAGACCTTCAATCTAAAAAGTTCGAAAGCACAAACGCAGTTCTTCAGTGGAGGTCAGGATCCAGAAATGGAGACAGAAAGTGCAAACAAAAGCAACATCCAAAGCATTCTTCCCCTCCTCTTTGTACATAAAGTGTTAAGGTGAGACATCGCTCAGACAACATCGGACGGCCGACATCCACCAATTACACTGATGCTTTTTCTTCGGTAAATAAATCTGATCCGACCTTTCGCTCTGAGCCTCTGCTAATGGCCCAAAGCCTTGTTACAGCCTTGCAAGAAATCGTGGAGGTTTGACGTGGTATGAAAAGTCTCACTCACCCCCATCTTAAGGTGTCAAATTTAAAGATGTCGGAATCTTTAAACTTAAGACAGATTAGCAACCAGTGGTTTGCTTATTCGCTCACTAAGAACGACAAATAATTTTCCACTCTTAAAAGTATAGTCGTCTGTCTGTCCTTTACCTGCCACCAGAGTGTAGTTACTTTTTATATTCAGCCAAACGTTGAAATTAATTTTAGGTCCACGATTATAACAGACGAGCAGTTTTCACATTTCATATAAGCTCAGTATCTTTGATGAAAAGTCGCAACGAATACTTCAAGTATTCTGAGTTTGTAGGTCGTGACACAATGAAGTTTACATTTGTAATAGCATTCCCTAGAAATTTATCCGGTCCTTCATGCAACTCGCCATGACAGGTTATCTATGGATATCTAGACATGTCTGGTGTGACAGCTTTTGTTTAAGCTACAAATTCCATTATATTTGTCATCGATGTAGCTACGTCCTACCTATTTCAGCTTCTCTGAAACGTGCTCTCTCCTATGTTTGTTCTTGAAATAAACAGCACAACATAATTTATTCTTAAACTGAGTCTTTGATCACGTAGAGTACAAACACTGACAAAAACATGTAGATCGGAAACGTCGGCTCATTCGTCCAAATGTAATTGACGGTATGGACAATTCCTCTCTCTCTCTCTGTACGACAGCAGATTTTACATGACCTAATATGTTTTTTACGCTCCAGGACACCGTATCGTTAGACAAATGTATTATATACATTTTGCGGAATTTTATCTGAACTACGTCATTTGTACATGTATCATTTATGCGCTCTGCTATAGAATGGGCTTTTGGCACTCAGAATCTCCCTCAGTACGACGCAAAAGTCCACTTTCGTTCGGATTAATTTCTTCTGAGACAAAAACAACAGCGATGTATTTTTTTCAATCGTTAACTTCTCGTTTGAAGAAATCAGCAGGCTTATCGATTTATTTGGGATATCGATTTTCGATGTGGTGCTATAGTAAGAAGTTGTCACAAATTACGCATCGCGGTTTTGGACAGTATTTATCACCAGTGAATGTGAAATCATACTATACATATTCAACTTTGTAAATGGCGTTCTTTACAAGCGACTTATTTGGATCACGATTCGATTTGGAATTTCCGAAATTCAAATTTGACGATAAATTGGTTGTTACTACTGTTCATTTCCTTGTGTCCGCTTAACCATTAGTGGGCACAAACTACTCTGAATTAAAAAGAACGCCATGATATTTCAACCAAAGACATTGGTAAATAGCAAATTTACTCACGGCCCAACGTAAATATTTCTCGGTTATATAGGACGTGTGCATCAAAAAACGAAAGAATACGACGACCAAGGCCTAGGAGATAACTGTGGACTACGCTGGTTTCTTCCAAAATTGATTGTTTTTAGTATATTTATTATAATGCAATTCTAAGACGTAAGATGTGTGGACTTTTTGTGGACCCTGCATGTATTAGCTACCTACGTCCCATTTACTCAAACTAATTTGTTTATAACTGAATCCCAAAATGTATTACCTTAACTACAAAATAACGAAATAAACTTGTAATATTAGTTAGTACGACCAAATTTACATTAAATTTTATTTTATAAAATCAGTTTTTATTATAACATTTACATTTCTCTTCGCACGTCTAAATATATAAATCATATATTTATGTAACAGTTTCTTGATTCCCCACACAAGCTACACGTACAACCCATCCCTTGATCAGCGTCGCAACGTTAAGTTAGGTACGGTTAGGTTAGCTTGGGTTAGGTTACGTTAGCTTGGGTTAGGTTAGGTTAAGTTGGGTTAGGTTAGGTTAGGTTGGGTTAGGTTAGGTTAGGTTGTGTTAGGTTAAATTAGGTTAGGTTAGGTTAGACCGTGTATATTGAACGGTATTCACTTTCCGCCCACGGCACCACGACGCTTTAGACCCTCCGATCGGCGCCGAGAATCTAGTATCGTGACCACCGTAATACAACGGGTTTGACGCCATTTGTCGTCATGTGATGGCGTCACGACGCTCGGCGTCGGTTTTATAATTGAGTGCTCGCGCTCATCTGGACACATCTGATGAAAATTTGGCGTTATTTGAAGGCGTCGCGATGGTTGGCGTCGCGACGCCGAGCGTCGATTTCTTAAAGTCGCTCCCAATGGTATCCAAACTGGTTAAGTCGCTCTCCTGAGGTACTGTGATGGCGCAGCGGAGAATGGCGTCGCGACGCTCGGCGTCGGTTTTTCACTTTCGTAAGGTGTCTTCTGTGGACCTATCTGCGGTAAGTTTGGCAAATTTCGAAGGCAACGCCATGATCAGCGTCGCAAAATTAAGTTAGGTTAGGTTAGGTTAAGTTTGGTTAGGTTAGGGTAGGTTGGGTTAGGTTGTGTTAGGTTAGGTTAGGTTAGGTTAGGTCAGGTTACGTTAGGTTAGGTTGGGTTAGGTTAGACCTTGTATAATGAACGGTATCCACTTTCCACCCACGGAACCACGACGCTTTAGTCCCTCTGATCGGCGCCGAGTATCTAGTATCGTGCCCACCGTAATACAACGGGTTTGACGCCATTTGTCGTCATGTGATGGCGTCACGACGCTCGGCGTCGGTTTTCTAATTAAGTGCTCGCAGTCATCTGGACACATCTGATGAAAATTTGGCGTCATTTGAAGTCGTCGCGATGGTAGGCGTCGCGACGCCGAGCGTCGATTTGTTAAAGTCGCTCCCAATGGTAACCAAACTGTTTAAGTCGCTCTCCTGAGGTACTGTGATGGCGCAGCGGAGAATGGCGTCGGTTTTTCACTTTCGTAAGGTGTCTTTGTGGACCTATCTGCGGTAAGTTTGGCGTATTTCGAAGGCAAGGCTCTCGGTTAAAACTCGGACTGCACTGGTTTTGAATTTTGTGCTGGGTTTTCGATAAAAGTGAACGACAATTTTTTTTGCAATTTTCCCTCCAATTCGCGCATGCGCAAACCGAGAATGATGAACCACACCACAGTACCGACGTTTCCAATCCTTACCATTCATCATAATATTCTCGTGTCATATAACATTACTTTGCCTTAACATTTCTTGAAACAAAACGAATCTGCCTGGAATGACTCGAGAAAACCATTGAGAAACTCAGTAAAGGTGGCCTGTCTGTGGGGTGGAGGATATTTGAATCCGCGACATTCTGAGTAAGAAGCTATTAGCAGTGCAAAGGTCATTTTGTGATTTGGTACGCTGTTGCACACGGATAGATGTCGCTCATGACAGCGTGACGTATTGGTGTGGCGAGTTCATTCCGGTTCTGATATCACTGGTCGTGTTGAAGGGTTATAGGATTACCGCGGCTCAAAGACCCTTTATTGAGTGATTACCCCTGAGTCTTCTACAGTTCTTCAAAGCCCTTCGTGCTCTCATTTAAGTATACTCACTCATCACTTCTTTCTTTTGCCTAATAAAATTCTTCCCCGTGCAATTTCGTCGTCTTTTATTTCTCTCCTTCCATTCTGGGCAGTCGTTACACACGAGGAAGTTGTCTGCAAAAACTTAATATCGATTGATAAAAAGATGGCGCTTCAGGAGACGAACATTTGGAGACCACGTCGCTGTCCGTGTAATAGCAAGTTTTCTATTACGAACAAAGACCCACTTGAATGGATTTTCATTAAATTCGAACTGATTACATAAGTGTACAGTATCAGTATCACGTGTCAAATCTGTCGCTCGACTTGAAACTTTAATCAATTTTTCTGTTCAACAAACTCGATGGAGCAAAGTTGACCCCGACAAGGTAAGTCTCTTAAGTTGGTAAAGGTAAGCCAAACAATTTTTTTTTTCAAACTGAAATTTCATTACCGTGATAACGATGCCAGCCACTGCCACCTGTCCCGATCCAGACAAATCCACTTCAAATTTATTTTCCTATCTACACGGAAGTCCGTAATCATGCCTTAACTTCAGTTTTTTTTTGTTCGAATTTTTGTTGTTGTTGTGAAATTTAACCTCATTCTTGCGATCTAATTGTTCCGACCACAAGATCCCTCTCGATTTGACCAAGAGTATAAATTATCTCCTCGGCACAAAATTTTCTCCTTTCTCCTTAACTTCCTTCGTCTTGGATCCAAATACAACCCTAAGTACCCTATTATCTAATACCCTCAACCTATGTTCGTCCTCATTCGAACAGGGTAAAAAGTGAAACTATACCTTTGTATCGTTTGACATTTTTTACTGTTGTTCTCAAACAGTTGAACTTTGACACATTTTCAAAATTACACTGGCTACCATACTTTTACTACGAAATCCCGCATTGTGGAGACAGTAGAATGTTAGTCATTACGGCGATTACGTAGTCACCAACATGATTAGGCCCACTATCATCTAACTAATAATGTTTCCTCTGCGTTTCGCTCAATAAATTAACACTGCTATTTATAATTATCCACATAAATACGTAGATCTATCAAAACGAGAATGAAAATTTTCAAATAATAATTAGAGAATTTAAAGAAGAAATTTCATTTGTACGTATGACGAACGCTTAATAAAAAAACAGGACTAAACTAAAACAATTCTTTCCTTCCTTCTTTCACACTTTCTCATTCCCTTCTTTCTTCTCTGTCCTCCTGTGTGCATTCTTTGCTTCAGTCCTCCATTCCTCCCTGTGTCCTCCATCCACTCTTTCATACCGTTTACCACGATCTTCCGGAGAAAGGACGAATGCAGGACAACCCATTGTCGCTGCTCCGCCATAGATCGCAAAGAAACTGCTCTTTCACTGAGCACGTGCTAAGCGCCTGAATTATGGCCGACCCTCTATATAAGATAAATAATTGTTTTTGTTTGTACATACGTACCTATTATAATAAACAAGATGTAGTTTAGTCGCTCTGCAGCTAAGTGGTTCAATTTTCTTGTAACTGTGATTGTACAGCTGTAGATCTCTGTCTGTCTGTCTACTGCATTTCTCATGGAGGTTTTTTTGAGACCTCTAAATATTCGTTTACTACAGAAGGAAAACCTTTTTACTGTGTTTCTGAAACCCCTATCTCCACACCTCTCCCACTCTTTATTTTGGCTTTGTAGCTGAAAGACTTGAAGTATTTCAACCCCCTCCCTTATTATTGTGCAAGGAGAGAAGAGTGTTCCTTTCAAACCGTCCCTCAGGGCTTCCATTTCTCTCTTCACGAGAGGTTCGCAATTGATGTAATCCGATTGTATTTGGAGAGTTTCGTCTTGCTTCCTAGGACTCACTCAACCCCCGCACCCCCAACCACTGTGTAGTTATATCACCGAGCTCCCTCCACAGAAAAGCACCTAAACACCCTACACACGCTCTCCTCTTCGATGTCCCTCCCCCAGGTCTGATATTTATGCTGTCATAATCATCAGACGTTCTGTTCTCGAAGGATCAACCTCATTCCAAGGTCAAATCTGCGAATCCCAACTGAATAGTGTCTTCTTGTTGTGATTTTGTTAACCCTAATGACGAAACTCCCTACTCAAAGATTCAATCCTGCCAATGAAGAGAACGCATCACTGATGAACTTCGCTCAGTTCATTAG
The DNA here is from genome assembly GCF_977971745.1 of Zootermopsis nevadensis. Taxonomy (NCBI): domain Eukaryota; kingdom Metazoa; phylum Arthropoda; class Insecta; order Blattodea; family Termopsidae; genus Zootermopsis; species Zootermopsis nevadensis. The sequence continues at coordinate 12,787,914 of NW_028259138.1, forward strand.
AAATCCCCCACAGCCTATTTCACCAAGTTCCAGTCCCCTCATCCGGAACCTCGTAAGTTACGTCTTCCCGTACGGTCTTCAGCTAAAACGTTGTAAACACATCTTTCCTTATTTTCTCATGAGTTACACTGTGACTGAAATCTAGCCCAGAAATCTATTCAGCTTAACTACATTGTATTTAAATTAAACGTGTAGACAAGTTTGTATAGACAATGATATGTCTGAATATGGCTGTCTTCCGGGATATTTTTACGCCTTGTAGTCTGATAGACGTTTACCGACGCAGCAAGGATTTCTGAAACGTCGGCGCAACAACCCGGAAGACATCCATCTTCGAGGTCTTGGCGTTGGTCTCCTCTCTACCAAGTTTCGGAGTTGCAGAAAAAATCTTTACCCCGATTTCAAACCCAGGACGGATTTTCCGGGTTACGACCTTTGTACCTGCAACAACCTCACCTCTGCTTCGGTCCTGACCCAGGTCTTCTTCACCGAGCCATCTGCATTGGTCTCGAACCCAGGACCTATCCCCACTGATGACATTGTGATTTTTTAAGCCTTTCGACGGACAGCGTCTGGGAATTATAACCGTCAAACTGGGGGGGGGGGAGAGTTGCTGTGGGTCGCCAGATGTAGTAGGTACGGATTTATGGCCAGTAATGCATACCACGATAATGACGAACTTAAAAATCTGTACTCCTCCCCCAATATTGTCAGGGTGATTAAGTCGAGAAGAATGAGATGGGCTGGGCATGTAGCGCGCATGGATGGGACAAGAGGTGTGCACCGGGTATTGGTTGGGAAGCCTGAGGGAAATAGGCCTCTGGGGAGACCTAGACGTAGATGGGAGGATAATGTCAGGCGGGATCTATGGGAGATAGGAGTTGAAGGAGACTGGATTTTGTTGGCCCAGGACAGGGTCCGGTGGAGGGCTTTGGTTAATTCGGTGATGAACCTTCGGGTTCGGTAAGCCATCTGGTTGGTTGGGTCCACTATTTGGGAAGCCTGAGGGAAAGAGGCCTCTGGGGAGACCTAGACGTAGATGGGAGGATAATGTCAGGCGGGATCTATGGGAGATAGGAGTTGAAGGAGACTGGATTTTGTTGGCCCAGGACAGGGTCCGGTGGAGGGCTTTGGTTAATTCGGTGATGAACCTTCGGGTTCGGTAAGCCATCTGGTTGGTTGGGTCCACTATTTGGGAAGCCTGAGGGGAAGAGACCGCTGGGGAGACCTAGACGTAGATGGGAGGATAATCTCAGGCGGGATCTGTGGGAGATAGGAGCTGAAGGAGACTGGGTCCGGTAGAGGGCTTTGGTTAATTCGGTGATGAACCTTCTGGTTCGGTAAGCCATCTAGTTAGTTAATGCATACCACGAGGCCGAAAATCATTTAAATTGTTACCATGCCAACGATTGTAACAATTAAACACAAACGTGACAGATATCGTATATTTTTAGTAAGATAAGGATAACTATTAAGGCATCTGAATATGTGGGAAAGTTCAAATAAGGTACTTGGGGATGACAGTAATAAATCTAAACGTTAATCACGAAACTGAAAGCAGATAAAATATGAAAATAAATTATAAATATGAACCCCATGTTGCATTATAGGTATTCAATTCACTTGGTTTGGGCCACTTTCGAATGGTGGGCTTCTATTAATACAGCAATTAATTTTGGGTTCCGTACAGATAATAAATTTCTTGACTTGTAGAATAACTATCAGCTTTTAAAGAAGTCCATGCAACATGCGGTTAGGTGTTATCACAATTAACCAAACTCCACGAATGTTAAAGTCCGCTGAAACATTTCACAAAGCCAGAGAGAAAGTAAGAATCCTTTCCACCGCTGGAGCCTCCGGGGTTGGGCGGGGAGCAAGGATACCGGAAGAATAGATACAACGAGTAGGGAGACGAGGAAAAGCTGAGACCCGGAAGACGAATGGACCTGCATACAGACCAACATGGCCCAGGGGCATTATTATTATTATTATTACTACCGGAGAAAGTGCAGAAGTGACCAATTCTTCACACTGTTCTGAATAGTTCCTTCGGGAGACGCGACATCTTCTGGTCCAACCATTGCAATCTCTCAAGAGCTTGGCACAAGAAACTGCTGAGTTCTCACAAATATATCTCCTTAAGGGCATAAAATATGAATAAATTAGAGAAAAGTGTTCACATTTTCAAGACGGAGCCATCTAGAAAGGTAAGAACAGAAAAGTCTTTGTGAGAGAAATATGTACTTGGTAAACACCAATTCATCATAACGGGGACAAAATATGTATCAAGTAGTCTCATACTTTTTATGCTCTCTCCAAGAGGGACACTCCCTGAGGGCTTCTTTAAGAGAAAGGGCAAGAACGGGGGTGAAATATTCAGGAGAGAGGGAGAGAGAGAGAGAGAGAGAGAGAGAGAGAGAGAGAGAGAGAGGTTGCCGCTTTCCTGTTTTAAAGCACAGGATTTTTTCATTCTGAAGAGAATCAGATTCAGCTGTCGCCATGTTATTTAGACTAATTAAAGAGAATGAAATATGGACAAAATCCCACGGCCCTTATCTGCAAAAATACACGACCTGCGCAGATGAGATTGTGCAAAAAAAAAAACCAGAAGACGAATCAGAGTAATTGTTATGCTGAGAAAACCCAGGTGCAATGTTACTGGGTTTGCATGAAATTATAAATTCATACGAATGTTCACCGGCGTACTTTATTTCTGTTGAAAAATTAGGTTAAGTCTAAGGCACTTAGCATTTTAATTAAGAGTGATCTTTTTTTTAAAATTTACGCTAGCTAGATGATCGCTTGCAGATTAAGACATAAAACAGTTGACAAACTGGCAAATTTCTCTTTCAAACAGAAAAATAGAAACGTACGGAAAAATGTAGTCGATTTTTTCTTTAATGAAAAGTCAAGTGTTACTAGTTGCGAAGATCCGACTGGACAATTTTACTATTTTACGTCTTTAATTTTTCACCTCGGTGATCTAGCGGTTAGAACGCTGGCCTTGTGATCCTGGGGTCTCGGGTTCGATTCCCGGCGGTGCCCGAATTTATAACTTGTGTTGGGCAAGGCCGTGGTCTAGGCAACACGGAGTTTTCCTCCGTGGCATCCCAACAATTACTCCATTCACACACAGAAGAAGGCAATGGCAAACCACTTCTGGATCATCTGCCAAGAACGTATATGAACAGGTCCCAGTCCGAGAAGAGAAAAGGATGGAAGGATCCTGTTCATATGGACCTGTCGTCAGACAGAACACTAAATAATAATAAGATGAGGTGGTCTAGCGGTTAGAACGCTGGCCATGTAATCCTGGGGTCTCGGGTTCGATTCCCGGCGGTGCCCGAATTTATAACTTGTGTTGGGCAAGGCCGTGGTCTAGGCAACACGGAGTTTTCCTCCGTGGCATCCCAACAATTACTCCATTCACACACAGACGAAGGCAATGGCAAACCACTTCTGGATCATCTGCCAAGAACGTATATGAACAGGTCCCAGTTCGAGAAAAGGATGGAAGGATCCTGTTCATATGGACCTGTCGTCAGACAGAACACAAAAAAAAGTCTTTAATTATAAAATATATTACAGGTATAATACGAAGGTCCCTTACTCTTAAATCACTTATTTTTTTAGATCAGCAGTTGAAATTTAAAAAGTATTTCAGTTGCATGCTATTTTGTAAATCGAAATGCCTCCGTGAAAACGTATTACAGCAAGTAAACGAGTTTGCAAGAACAAAACACATCCGCACAAAACAGTTATCCATGGCAACCCGTGCTGAGGACTTGAAGGGTAAGTTGGAAATAATTTCAACAAGTGTGAACTTCAATTAACGAGGAATGGGACGAAGTTGTTATACAAATTTTGGAGGGGCATTTCAAGCGTTTCGTATAAATAATGGTGCTTCAAACGTTATGCTGAAGTGTTAATGGCGTTTTGTAGTGCCACACACTCCCCAAACCACCAGCTCCTCTCGTACGTTTGTCGCTAAAATGTCAAACTCTTGTTGAATGCGAAATACATACAGAGAGCCTGAGAGGTTGTGTGCATATGTTTCGCTCAAAGTTCGACTAATACGTACTGAAATGAGTAATAAATGCTTGCGTCCTACAATTTCTACTGCCAAATTAATTATCGTCACACTGTAGATAAACGTAGTGTAGCAACTTGTATTTGATTACACGACATAATCGTGTTCAACATTGCTTTACCATTTTTAGATTACATCATGCACTATTAATACGCTGCATGAGACGTGTTTCGACAGAAAATTAGTCATCTACGGGTGATCATACTGTTAAATAGCAATAATAACTCCACGGAGCGGTACAAAAGTGACCACCCTCGGGTCGAAGGCATTGATACTACGGGTGGTGTCCGGTGACCCGAGGGGGTAATCAGCAACCCCCACTCCACCCCGGGATGATACCGTAACACGAGGAATAAAACAGGCCTGGCTGAAGCCATATAAAGGATACAGAGTCTCCATCTGGAAGTTTGTCATTAGAAGGAAGGAGCCGATAGTTCTGGCGCACCACCTCAGGGCGGATTATAGTATCAGCCAATCCAGGGAATCTAAGAAGAAATCTCTCGTTTCCGGATTGAAGGGAAACATGATGCACAAATTTCTTTAAATTTTATTTTAAAAAGATCATTATGTTAAATTGTTGAATCCAAGATGACCATCATATTTCTACCTATGTAATGTCTTCCCAAAGACACGAGGAAGAATATCTTCATATGTTTTTATTTCACCCGAATATTTGCAAAGGTCCAGGTGATAATACTGCGTAACGGAGAACTACGAGGTGCGATCGGAAAGTTTCAAGACTGTGTCAATAGAGGGCGAACCGGATGTAGTACGAGCTTCTGCCGCTAGGGGGTGCGGCCTACATTCATAGTGAATCAGTGTGCCAGCCGGCATCATCGAATTAGCATTTGTTTCTTAGTTACGGGCGTTTTGGCAGTGCATTACACCGACCCTCCTGCGATTTCGGAATGGCGTGTGCATCAAATTTTGCCATAAACTCGCCAAAACGGCACCGACCCCAACTTCCTTTCTAAGCTCCGTGTGACTTCTTTCTCTTCCCAAAGATGAAAATTCAGCTAAAGGGAAGGAGATTTGAGACGATAGAAGAGATTCAGGCAGAATCGCAGATGGTGCTTGACAGGCTGACAAAGAAAGATTTCCAGGGATGCTTCCAGGCTTGGCAGCGGCGCTGGGATCGTCGTGTTCACTCCCAGGGGAACTACTTCGAGGGTGATGGATGAATTTAATACCTGAGATAAGTGTACGGGTTTTTATAGGCGCAGTCTATAAACTTTCCGATCGCACCTCGTATAGGGGAATAATTACATTAAACAGTCTTAAGTGTCTCTTATGGACAGTGAATGTTGAACGTTTTGTTTATAGAAAAATAATCTGGGCTAGATCTGTATCAGTCCTTAATAATGACTTCCCTATGTACGAAATTTGGCTTTGCGAATTACAGACCTACGAAGTATTTTTGAAATGGGCTTTACACAGTAGGGTTAGCAGGTCCCTTCGACCACCCGACTTGTGACTGGGCAGAATTCCCCGATTATGAATCGACCTGAGTACACATGCAGGGGACACCGAGGGGAATATCCACGATTATTTTAACCCTCGCTATTAGAAATAAATAAGAGGCGACCTTAATGTCTCGGCAGTTTTATTCCGAACCAAGAATCCTCACCACTCATTAGATACAAAGTTCAGTGGGCCCCAAGACGTGTCTGGACACCAGCAAACGAACTTTGTGGTCGATAACAGTGATTATGGCGGAATGTTTAGACGACACTCAAATTCTCTTGAATAAAAACTGCATGTTTCAAAACTCTCTCATAAACTGGTAGTCTCCAGTAGCATCAAACCAATAGCGAGTGGATACAATTATTATATGTAACTGTCACGACTATCATCCATACACTGAAGCTACTTTTGTATCTGCACCAACTAGACACTGTAAAAAACGATTAGTAAATACAACTTTTCACTACACCAATTCACCACGCCTTACGTTGGACGTGGAGAGAAATAATACTGTAATTAATGATATGTGAAGGTGAGTGGCTATTTTAATTCTGGGAACAAACAGGATGGAAATCTAGGTTGGACCCACAGCACAAATCGAATGTCTAGAAAAGATAGCAGTCACTAGCAATGCAGGAGGGAAGGAAAATATAAAGAACACACTTCGAAATTCTGTGTTCTGCAGTAGATTGGACGTGTAAGTCCCATCCTGTGTCCTGTTTTTAATATGCATTAGTAGCACGGCATTTTCACGAGAGAGGTTTCCTTTCAATATTTTTCGGGTAAATTAAAAAAAACACACCCAATATCCTGAATAAAGATGGGCCTCTTCTAACTGTGTGTGTGAAGTTTTCCATGAATGTAGATTGACAATTTGCAAGTTCACTGATTCTTTCATGGAAACGTCAAAAGCTTACGGTGTTTTGAAAGGTCGATCTAGCGCACCACACACGCTAACTTACTGCAAATTAAAACTTCCAGTCCTTTACACGGTGAGAAACATCTAATCATTTTACCTCTTCAAAAATTTTAGAGTCATTTAATCCAGAAGGGTGTGATTGACGGGGTAAAGGACACAGATGAGAAACGATAAAAAAAGATTACGTCTACTCCGAGACTAGCCAAGCCCCTGGTTGATAATTCCTGTGGCTTCTTTGGAAGGGAAATGACGACGACAAAGTTTGAGGCGAGTACAAATATGGCCGTGTCCTGATCCAAGGGTGGCGGCAATACTACCACAGACGTCTTAGTGTTGCAGTGGGAAGCTGTGAGTGATCGTTGTTATGACCTCCGCCACCTCAATACACAGCCAGCGCCTCTCTAAGACCGATTTTAATATTATACTTTCACCTATGCGAAAGATAAATGCATCCAGATTCGGATGCACAGAGAAGTAGAAAGACAATATATAACTTGAGAGACGTATAGACAGACACAGATAAATGAAACAATTAACACGAAAGCATCTTCAATAGTAGCTAATGGTGTTTTTGTTTTCAGTCTCTCCTGTAACAACAATCTGATGGTGTCTTCTGCCCCCCGGGGTCGAGAGGAACATTTCTCAACAAAACTTTTGACACAGATACTCCATTTCCGTTTTTCTCCTTGCACTCCATTTTTCTTTCGATTGACAGCGATGAATTTCCTCTCGCCTTCCTACAACAAAGTCGTTTCTTCGCTTCATTAAGCCCCAATCGGAAAGTAAACACACACACGCGCGCGTTTACACTTAAACTTCGTAATCTTTACTATTGATATTCGATTAACTTCAAAATTCTTCCAATGTTTGCAGAAAAGGTTTCTCAGTTTCCATTTCTAGCTATTGCTCGCGTTTTGGATTAGGTTAGTTCAGTCAATGCAATGACTGACTACGGGTTGGATGACCGGTGTCAAAGTCCCGAAAAGCATTTTGAGAAGAATTATTTCCCTCATCACAGCGCGTAGAATGTAGAATCAGCCCGCCATCAAAAATAACGTTTACTTCAGGTACTAGCAAAGTGGACGAAGTTACAAGATGAATACCGACTATTCACGTCCGTATATAAATCGTGCAATTATTTCAACTTATCCACCCAAGTACGGATTCTGTCAGTAGATTATAACATGTAAATATTATCAAAGTATACAACTGGATTTATAATTTTTTTGTATTAACAACAAACGATCAATGTAGAACTCCAATACCAAATTATATATTAAATCTTGTCCGTCTAATCACAATAATTCTTATTAAATATTAAAATATTACAATAATTAACATTTAAAATATTTAAAATATTCTTTATCGAAATATTCGATTTACATTAGATAAAGAACATCATTTAATATTTTAAATATTTTAAATGTTAATTATTGTAATATTTTAATATTTAATAAGAATTATTGTGATTAGACGGACAAGATTTAATATATACTTATTATATCACAATATGACGCAACTTTACCATCCAATACCAAATTTAATCGAAATCCGCAGAGATGTTCTTTTTTTTGGAGGGGAGGGGTAGACGAGATTACCCATGTTGCACGTGTTTCACGTACGTTGTGTCATGAACATACACAGCTGTTCGACGTTTAGGATTTATGCGTATGGTAACATAAAATGCACATCTGATCAACTTCATCTGCATATTAAAAGACATACAAGTAAAACTATTTCTGCTTTCGTAGTGTGATTCTCTTTACAGTAATATACATTAATCTACTATTCCCTTAATTGGACAAATGGCCAAAGAAAGATGCAAAATATTCAAGAACGTGTTAAAATATGTTTCACCCAAACTTATGTACGTTATCCTTACTTCTGGTGAAAGGTATTCCCATTGTATTCAAGGTATAACAGTTTTACTACGTAGCATCGCAATGTTTTTAATGTTTCCCAAAATATGTTAAATGACAAATTTTAAGTGAATTTAACATCCATAACTACAATAGTTCATTAACTGAATGATTTACACGCCACAAAAAATCCATAATTGACCAAAGCCACGCATTTTAAAATAGAAACATTTCAGATTATGGTATCGATTTTTTTCTATAAGTGTCATCGGCGTTTCTGACGGTAGCGACCTGCAACTACATGATGTTTAACTCATATTTGATGAAGATCAACCCATTGCTAATAAAGTTATTGAGGGTGACAGACACACACGTACAATACCACATTCCAGAGTTTGTTTATAAAATAATGAAAATAGACAACAAACTTACTGAAGTTGATGAAAGACTCTTGGGTTACAAGCCGCGCCAGGTGGCTGAACGGTGAATAAGCCACATCTTCTGTTAACGTTTCGAGAACAATTTCTGCTGTCATCCTCAGGGCTTCTGCTTAAAAAATCTGATCCTTTGTAGCGCCCTAGTAGATGGTCTAGCGGATAGAACGCTGACCTTGTAATCCTCGGGGTCTCGGGTTCGATTCCCGGCGGTGCCCGAATTTATAACTTGTGTTGGGCAAGGCCGTGGTCTAGGCAACACGGAGTTTTCCTCCGTGGCATCCCAACAATTACTCCATTCACACACAGAAGAAGGCAATGGCAAACCACTTCTGGATCATCTGCCAAGAACGTATATGAACAGGTCCCAGTCCGAGAAAAGGATGGAAGGATCCTGTTCATATGGACCTGTCGTCAGACAGAACACTAAATAAATAAATATATAATAACAATAGTAGATTGTAACTGCAGATTTGTTATACAGAAGCCCTGAGGATGGCAGCAGATATTGTTCTCGAAACGTTGGCAGAAGATGTGGTTTATTCACCGTTCAGCCACCTGAAGCGGCTTGTAACCCGAAAGTCTTTCATCAATAGTGGGAAAAGTAGATGATTCTTCCACATACACTGTGCACGATTAAACAGCAAATAACAGAGGTTAGTAGAAGCATAGAAGAACGTAGAAAAATACATAAAAGCAACATAGGAAAGGAAACCCACAGCCGACACAAACTGGAGATGTACCGATATTTATTGCAGTAGACAGCACAAAACACTTCACTCTGTTTCCTCGCCGCTTTCACCCCCTCCCACCCCCCGCTGCGGGGGGTAAGTGCTGCTGTCACTCTCCATCACGCGATTTCTACTCGAGATGGATGTTGATCTTTTATATAGACTTTCCTCTCTGTCTCATTTTCCCCTTTCTTGACTTCCTGTTTCCAAAAACTTTCTTCCAGTTTGATTTCTATTTTTTATCTTTCATTTTCTGTATTGGCATCCCTGCGTCTAATGCTCGGGGGGAAACTTTCGATGGATTTTCACGTTGCTACTCATTGGCCGAGGGGAGAAACATAAATCTCGGATTTCTGAAAGAGCCAAGGATACACTTTATCGAAGTGGAACATGACACAGGGTTTCAGATTATTTTCAAGGTCATTTAAGGGCGCTATTTTAACTGACTGTCCAATTAAGAAATCAGCTAACTCACCAAAAATCTTAGCGCCGCGGTACTCTTTGAGACACTACTAGCAATCGTCTAGACACGCAGACAGTGCTCAAGTCTGAGGAGGAAGGAAGTCTTCGAGGGACTCCCAGTCAACCACTGACCAAGAAACTAGGAGCGGAATCCTACGCAAAGTGCTAGACGTCGTCCCTTGTTAAACCATTGCCGGAAACAATGCCTTACGAACAACCGAGGATGAGCTTACGCTAACTAGATTGACGTCTTGGCATATTCAGACCAGGAGAAATTGCTATAGGCGAAATGATAATCCCTTAAGGCAATTTGTTTTAACTACGTTCTGTATAAAAGATGCTATGGATGGATGACGAGAAGATGTGATAAAACGTCTTTCATAGTCTCTTCTTCTTACCACGTGGTCCTTAATAGTTGTTTTCATAATCTCTGCTGTACAACCATGTGGCAGCTACCACCCCTTTCCTGTTCCACCGTCCTAACCATTCTCCATCAATGAGCTGTCGATAAGTATTAAGCAGATCGAGACACGAGCTTCTGTCGTGAAGCCCAAATATTTATTACTCTTAAATCACGTGATGATTCCGCGTCACTTTCCATCGTCACAAACTCATTCCGTTGCCTGTACTTTTATCTTGAGGTTAGGCTCGTAATTCATTCGCAATTATCTGAGACATCGCAACCAAAACTGTGCATACATTTCTTGTTTCCCCTTACTACAAGTGTAATGAAATATTAAATATCACTGATGACGAGAGCATAATAAAAAAAATCATCAACACATTTATTTCATATGATTCGACGATACATAAATAATGAAGGCAGAATGTCCTTTAACAAACAAAATAATAATCATTCTTTCCAATTCCGTCATTTCATATTCTTTTTTCGTGGGTGGTAGCTCGAAATATCTAACGTCATGTCTTCCCTTCAAATTTGTCTTTCCAATTTTCCTTGTTTTTTAATAAAACATAAAACATTCCTCATTTTAACAAATTTAAGTTACCAGCAGTCTCGTGGTGTAGAAAAGGTGTGCTGAAATGCAATGTTATCAGATCTCCCACCAAGAGTACCACATTAAGATTTCTTTAAATAATTCGATTAAATTCTTTATATATATATATATATATATATATATATATATATATATATATATATTTATTTTGTACAGTCTATACACAAACGTTTGAAGTTTATTGGTGTTGTAAAAATTATATAATATTAAAACATTTTGTTGTGTAAAATATTATATTAGCGCTCTTAATCGTAAATACGATTTTACATTATATTTTTAGCGCTTTTATTAAAACGACATGTTTCGACGGGTAATACCGTCGTCTTCAGGTTTTTATCAATTTAAAATATTTTAAAAACTATTAGATATTTGATGCAATATATTATAATGATCCGTAGTTCTGTTTGTAGCTTTCCCATTTTCATGGTAAGTTGCTTATTGTAGTCAGACGTTATATTTATCTGTGGAATTAATGTTTAATTATTTTCTTGGAATGAGTATGAATTATATTATATATATATTATATATATATTTAATCAACACAAACATGACACATATAAGATACAAATTAAATTCTTTATGTTAATGTGGTGAATTAACATCCACAGCATTAAAATACAGTACACATAGGAATACCAACGTTTCGCTCCAAATATAGCGAATATTATAAATTATCATAGAGAGATGTAAAGAAGTTAAGACGATCCTTTTTTAAATTAAATTAAATTAAACAAGGTGACATGAATGTGTCAGTACTAATGGTGAGATATTTTGATTAATTTTATGATATTTTCTAGTTTACTCCCTGTACATCTTCAGTTTAATGATCTCTTGTGCTCTTTTCGTCTCAAATTCGTTTGACGATTTGGATTAGGCTGTGCGTGTCCCCTCAAGCTACAAACTAGTCTGACAATGAGAAATATGAGAAGTTGTGAGTTGGTACCCTGTTTCTGTGCAACCCCCAGGAAACTGAAAGACATCATTAACATTAATGGATGAACGGAGGGGATGAGCGTAGAGTCATGAGAATCATTATGCCCCGGAATTATATGCGCAGACACGTGCCGAGACAAGAGAATTTTAAAAGGGAAAAAAATATATACATACGGTACGTACAATTTTCAAAGACACGCTCGTCTGTTTCTGATAAAAAAAAAAATATATAACTTTGTCGATTTTAAAATTTATGAATACGTAGTTTAGGCGCACTCTTTCAAATTTGTATAACTGAAAAAAATATTTTCTTGGAATTATATCACCAATCAGACACGTTCTTTCGTATTTCTTATTTTGATTCACCGGTTACGAAATTGACTGCTCCCGGCTTCTACCTCGAAGAATGCAGATACATTTTTACTCAAGGTCACTCTTTGCTTTCATTAATTAGTCTCAGGTTATACATTACTACTCTGTTTCAATTTTAGAGCCTGCACAACGTAGAATGAGATGGTGAGGTGGTTATGGACTGTGAGTAGAGATTTAGACGGATGCCTATTTCAAGGCCTGGAAATGTTGACGAGGACCAAGAAAGACATCGGTTGCTGAAGCCGGAACACGGAAGAGAATCGAACCCGAAACCTCCCGAATAAAAGTACAGAGCGCCACAGCTACACCGACCTTTTCCGTTCTACCAATTGAGGACGAGCTCAGGCAAGCCACCAGACAAGATATCCGGTCTGTGGGAAGAGATGAGGACACGTGACATACATCATAAAGTCCGGTTTTATAAACAATATTTTTAGATAAAATTTTTCAAATTACAGAATTAACGACTGCACTTCGTCAGCTGTTTCCTTAACGAAACACGAAGAATCTCATTCACGACACACCGTCTTCTGGCTGAGATTGTAACCCGGGCGTCCACTAATATGGACCTGGAATGCTAACCACTCGGCCAAAGCGTTCAGTAACACTTGCCCATCTTATAACAATTTTTGTGGGTCATGTAACGACGTTGTTTCAGCTGAATTTGGTTAACTCATACTATAAAGAAAATTTTGGGACATTGATTAATTTCTGGTTTGTATAAAAAGCTGTTCAAACGATGCTATATACACTCGTAGTTGGTTAGCAACTTCGCCGGTTTTCGTTTTATTAAGGTAGCTTTTTTTAGATACAAACAAATTCATCTAGGAAGTTTAATTCCTAGGTTACTTAATGACGTCTCATATCCGATGAGACGATGTTTAATTATTTGGTTATTTTGTGGCTTCATCACAGATAGGAAAATAATGATAAACTTAATGTTAGTAAGGATTTGGAAGGAGACCCTAGTGACACGTGTTAAAAGATGATATAACAACATTTGTCTTAAGAGACGAAGGAAAAATTCGAAAGAGCTTCAGTTACGTAGTCGCCTACCCGGAGCACTACATTCGGGTTTTAGGTTATAAACAGCAAAGAATAGAATGCAATGAAACACAGAAAATAATAAAGACTTCAAGTACGTTTGGAATTTTTATATCGTAGTATATAAAAACACTCGTTAACAAAACTTCCTTCATTTTCTTAAAACAACCATTACGTCTTTTCCATCGGATGGAAGTTCCACCTCATTTGTTAACTGTTAGGTTAGGTTTATCCTACATCTGTAACTCCACAGACCTCTTCTAGCTCTCATTTAGCAGTCGTATTTTTATTCTCTTGTCGTCAGTAGAGTTTCACCCCAAACTCATGTTAATCGCTTCAGTTGTTCCACCCCCTCCATCCCTTGTCAGTTACCACCATTAAGAGAATTGCATGCAATACAGTAACTGGAAGAATTTGTCTGTCGGTGGGTAAACATTTCTTTGTTTATTCATCTTCATTGGTAACAAATGGAGAGCGACCATGCCTACAGGCTTCTCTCAAGAAAGGAAGAGGGGTTGTTTTCATGTAGGGCGGTCCAAAGGGGTAAGAACATCCCTACCAAGATTTTAAAATTTCGACCACGATTATAACGCTCTCCTAAATACCAAGCAAACACGAAATTAGTCTAAGTTCAATGCAACGAATTCGTGTACGTAAAGAAATAGTGCGGAGTGCATGAACACAGATGGTGTAAGGTTAACACAGCTGTACTATTGTGTCGATGTTGATTTTAATCTGTGGAGCGAAATGCAAAGAGGGATAATATTTAAGAAATTATTATTCAGTCCAAAAATTTGTTATTGTCACACGACTTTCCAAGTCTCAAAATATATATATAATTATTCTTAACACGCTGATGTTGGTCATGACTGATTCTTAAGTCATTTAACGACTCTATTCAGTCAAATATGTTAAACAGCGTTTAATGACGTTGAAATATTAAATGCTCGGTTCTAAAATTCCTCAACGACGCATCTTAAACTCACAGGCTGAATAGCATATACGGTTCGTGATAAATTCTAACTTAGTGAAAGGAATTAGTCATGGATCGCTAAGATACTATCTGAACATTTACGTGGTGAGACTGACGAAAATCTTAATTTGATAAATGATCTTGGGTATCTTTCCTATATGAATCATCAACTTCAAAGTTCGATAACAAGGAAAGAAAATCACGTATGGTCCGTAGGTAAGGATTTGAAAGGAGGCGACTGTGACCTACTTGAAGGTACTACTACCTTTGTTTTCGCCAGCGGAGACTGAGGAATGTTAAGTAAACCTCAACGCGGACAAATTCGAACGTGTGTCTTCAGAATACACGTGAACAGCGGTACTGCTACATTCATCTGCTGTGTGTTTCATATGTCACTGTTGCAGAAATGCCATCCGAGGTCACTGCTGAGCAGAAATGTGTTTCAACGATACCCGTAGGTCGTCTCTCTACCGACAACGTCAGTTCCCAATGTTGCGTAGCAATGAACATAGACCTGGACACACGGGTTGCCTACCTACTAGGAAAACCGCGACAGATAGACATGGACGAGCCTCCAAGGCGTTCTTCTCTGACGCCATGATGAATTTCAGTTTAACCCTTTGAAGCCGAAGATCGTCTGAATATTATTTATGAATTCAGTCCGTACCGCGAAGAAAACACTACACCTCACCATTACGAAAATCAGCTGGTTAACCCTTTGAAGCCGAAGCTCGTCTTCATAATATTTACGAATCCAGACCGTACCGCGAAGAAAACACTTCACTTAACCATTAGAAGTCGAATCAGGCGGTACCACATAAGATTTAACATCCCGGTCAAAGCCTTAATCCCGATGTAAACGGCGGACTACAACAAATGTATCCTTCCGCCGAGGCCGATATTTGATTCAATCAACTGATACGGTCACATGCCTACAGCTGAGATTGGCGAGCACGTCCCGTTCATAATTCGTGGCAACATTGCTCTTTTTTAGTACGTACTTTGTTCTACAGCGTTAAAGGCGTAGTATAAAGTGTGTTTCGTAATAAGGATATTCACTCTAGAATACAAGACACAAACTTAAATATGAAGGGATTCTTTTCTACAGCGCTCATATCAGTGGGCGGATCATTTTTAAAGACAAATGCTTGGATTTTTATTCGTATTGGATTTTTAAATGAAGCGTTAAACTTGTCAACCCCTTACTTAAGTTACCCTTTTCTACCTGCTATTTGCACGAAGTTTTAAAATCTCACGTTACGCGCGTTAATTTCAGAAAAGTTGGTTAGCGTATAACTGCTAATCCAAGATTAATTTAGCTTAATTTATTATAAACAATTTCTAGCCACTTTCCAGACACGATCTTCTCCCATGCTTCACCACAGCGTGGTCCAAACGCACTTTATTAAACTACAACCACCAATAAATATTTTAATACAGGTTTTGTAACTTTCTGTAGATTCACATACACAAGACAAATACTAGGTGTTTAGGAAGATAGATCTATAGACAGACAGATAATAAAATTTCACATGAACAGTATTTCGTGGGGGGGGGGGGGGGTTGTTTCTTATTTATTTCTTGAAAATTCATCATTGGATGTGATGGTAACAGCTGACATCATTAACAAGTGTTCTATCAGCACTTAAAGTTACGTTTGCAGACGAGAATGGCGCACTGTACCCGGTATGTTTCCCTTTCATGTTACACCTCCGGGTCTCAGAAGTACAGCTTAGAAGAAATCCATTTACAGTCCTTTATTCAAATAACAGAATTGTGCAGAAGTGGTAGTCGCCATAGCAATTTCATTTGACATTCTGTTTGTACTGCAAGGAGAAATAGTTTCAAAAGACTTCACATTCGTAAAAGCAAACTGGTACAAATTTGAAATGTATTAAAGGGAATATAACGTAACAAGATACACTACGAACAAATCAAAATACACGCCTTTCTTTAAATACTTCTATATACGCGGTCTCGGGTTCGATTCCCGGCGGTGGCCGAATTTATAACTTGTGTTGGGCAAGGCCGTGGTCTAGGCAACACGGAGTTTTCCTCCGTGGCATCCCAACAATTACTCCATTCACACACAGAAGAAGGCAATGGCAAACCACTTCTGCATCATCTGCCAAGAACGTATATGAACAGGTCCCAGTCCGAGAAAAGGATGAAAGGATCCTGTTCATATGGACCTGTCGTCAGACAGAACACTAAATAATAATAAGATGAGGTGGTCTAGCGGTTAGAACGCTGGCCTTGTAATCCTGGGGTCTCGGGTTCGATTCCCGGCGGTGCCCGAATTTATAACTTGTGTTGGGCAAGGCCGTAGTCTAGGCAACACGGAGTTTTCCTCCGTGGCATCCCAACAATTACTCCATTCACACACAGAAGAAGGCAATGGCAAACCACTTCTGGATCATCTGCCAAGAACGTATATGAACAGGTCCCAGTCGGAGAAAAGGATGGAAGGATCCTGTTCATATGGACCTGTCTTCAGACAGAACACTAAATAAATAAATAAATATACGCGGTGTGGCTAGCAGAAATCGAAAATTAACAGACCAATTAATCATAATATCCGCTTGCACAAAGTGTTAGCGGAAGTCTTATTAAATTTATCATAGGTAATCTCAGTGCACTTTGTGTCAAAGTTCATGTAAATAGTCATATCGAATTTGTAACTAAGTTTATTGGCAGCTACCGTATAGAATTTCACAAGGGTCCATCAGACTCAGTGATTTATTACTTACGTCCATGAAAACTACAGCTTAATGGTGTCGCGACTTCGTTAGGGTTACAGGTCAGTTTACGCGGGTGTTGTAAAAAAAATACGAGGCAGTTTCGCACGCAGCCCGTGTGACCAAGACTTAATTCTATGTCGTGTTATCCTGTGTAGGCAGAAGCCTTGTGACGGGCCGACCTAGACCTGAGGAATCCTACCTAAAATAAATGTTCTGAACGCAGCTAACATTAGAATTCGCCACATTTCTCTCAAAACCATTTTATCTGAACTTCTCAGTATATTCAAATGCAGTAAGTAATTCAGATGTTGACGTGTGCTAGCATCCGTGTCACTGCATTGAATTAACCCACACAGATATTCAATTTGGCTTACAATTATGCCGTGTTAACAAAGTAACATCGTTTATCGTTGCACACAAATACGAACATTTAGCACTAAGTCCAATTTCGGGTGTTCAGGACAGAATACACGCCTTAGTTTGCGACTTGCAAAATGTCCTGTACGTTATTACTGAAATATTCAAGATACGTCAGTATTTACTTCAGTCTAAAAACGTACAGTATAATTAAATTACAGAAAAATGTATTTTATATATTTGTAAAGCCTGGTATTTAACGTTAAGGAGATTTTAAATATATTAATAAATGAATCATTATATTTTCTTATTTGATGCGGTTAATTTCTTCATTTAATCCGATCACAGAGGCTACACATTTCTTTATAACAAGCAGAAAGGGAGTTTGAAAGGAAATTCATTACTCATTCCGAATATATCTGTTGTGTGTTTCATTTCGGATGTTGAAGGACTTTACTTGAGTTTGCACTCTGAAATCAGATAATGCCAAGGATTCTTCACATCTCCCACGACGGGACATCTAAACCTCTTACATGTCTCACCCTAGTCCCTCTGCAACCCCCCCCCCCAACACAAAATCTAGTTTGCATAATAAGATTTTCCCTCAGACGCAAACTCAGCAACACAATATTTACCGGGTTTGAGGGTGTCTTGTCTGAGTATCGCAGAATCCCAGCGTATCAGGCAGCAACCTCTCCTGCTACAGGAACACGGGATGTTATCTGGGAAATGGGATTAATTTTGCAACGTTATTCTCAAGACTATTGACTGCATGGAAGTCACGAAGAATCAGTCGTTTGTGGAACGTAATAATTTATATTCATCGCAGCACGATAATTAATTTTAAGGTATACGAATATATTTGGGATTACATAAAATATTAATTAAGTGATCGTAAAATAGGACGGTTCTACGTGGACACAGAGTGAAAGAAATGAAAAACAGAGCGAGTAGAATGGAGAACCCCAGGCGTGATGTCTACTCTAGAGAAAAATCTAAGTAGAGCTAGATTTATCTAAGAAAAAAAACTAGATTAACTCTTTGTACAGCAGTGTAGAGTAACTACAGATAGATTCTTATAGAAAGCGTGTACACTTTCATGATTGATCGCCGAGTAGCAAGTTAAACAGGACAACATAGATCACGTTTCGGAGAATCATTTCCCGTGTGAAGTTTATTTCTGGCTGCTACTTATGTCTTAAAAGGAAAAGTCATAAAAAAAGAAAAATGTACGTCAGGAAGTGGATTGGAAGAGGAGAAAGCGAGGAAGTGGCTCCCTGGTAAATTATTGAGAGAACCCAACAGTGAAGATGCAACATTTTACGAGAAATTTGTCCGTCTCACTTTTCTTGTTTCCTAAACTACTATGATATTTTTATCTTGACAGTGCTAAAGGATTTACATTTATGTTACATACAAACAAACAAAACGTACGAACGGACAACTGAACTTGTGTAGGATACAAGATAAGGAACTCTATTTGGCGAATAAAAATGCTTAAGAAATACTTTACATGAGAAACATCAGATAATATACGTAGCTCAAGAGATTACTATACGTGGAAAAAGATGGACAGACCATGTAGATAGAACTGGTGCAGTGAAAAGAATGAACGGAGAGTGGAATTTTACGAGTAACAGCGATGTCAAGAAGACAGTGGAAAGAGGATTTTGAGAAGTCTCATGGATTATGTAGCATAATTATTAAATTAAAAAGACAAATTAATATCGGAGCCGCAACTTGGCACTATCGTCGTATAAAGAAAGTTACGAACATGACTGGACCTGGTCAATAACTTTTTGTCTACGCTCACCACCGAATTGTCCACAAAAAATCTTACGAATATGAACACAGTAAATTTGTTACGCATTCAGATATATACACGTCAAAATCTGCAACGAATGATTTTCCAGAAACTTACCATACATTTGTCGATTGTTTTTTTTCCAGAAACTGTTCAGTTAACACTGTAGTCTAAAGCGTACCGATTCAGGCTTTCTAAACCGGAACGCGCAAAATATTCAGGAGCTGAATAAATGAAGGAAAATGTTTGTGCTCTCTTGCCACTTCGCGTGTGCTGCTCACTTGTTCCTAAGATGTGCCGCGACTGTACCGTCACCACAATGACACAGTCTCTTAGCTTGCTACTCCTCACTCAATCAATCCATCAGCGCTCCTGTCCCGAGGGTCCACGCTGCTCGCGAAACTCCTAGACTTGACTTCATTACCGGGGACAAACTCTTTACTTCGAACTCTGCAACAGTGGCTTAAAGGACGATCGTAGACGAGGCGTCTGCCGCGTGCTTTCCACGAAGCTGTGAACTTAATCCTTCATACATCTCAACAAGTACCATCTTATAAGATCTAATTCAAATAAAATGAATTTTTAAAACTTCGGGCTTATCCCGATACTGAATGGAACGTGGATTTTTAGTTATAACACCCCTCTCCCTTCCCCCCGCAGGTACATTTAATTCGCCATTTCACAAAACTCCAATTCCACTTTCAGTTTCCCTTTTTTATTTCGGAATTTCCAGTCCTATCGTTTTCTTTCCCTGTTTCTGTGTAACTTCCTTTATTTATCCGGATATCCCCCCCCCCAAAAAAAAAAAGTTTGCTCATCATCGAAAAGGGAGGAAGAATTTGATCTGCCCAACATAAAAAAAAAGCTACTCTAAACTCGAGACTGTCTTTGTAATGGCACATCGAAATTTACGAAAGAAAATATTTGTTATCCAGCAGGACTAAAATCAAAGCTTTCAATAACTTGACACAAAAAATGGTAATGGCGATGGTTAATTGTTTAAACCACCGTTAATGGGTTATCGTCAGGGAATAAAAATTGCTTATAAAGTTTCCTCTTATATTTAGTCTTCAACGTAATTGACCGGATTTAGATTAAATTTAGAATGCGGTCTACATTAAACTTTATTTCATTGTACACAACAAAGAAAAACCGCCACGGTGGTCTAGCGGTTAGAACGCTGGCCTTGTAATCCTGGGGTCTCGGGTTCGATTCCCGGCGGTGCCCGAATTTATAACTTGTGTTGGGCAAGGCCGTGGTCTAGGCAACACGGAGTTTTCCTCCGTGGCATCCCAACAATTACTCCATTCACACACAGAAGAAGGCAATGGCAAACCACTTCTGGATCATCTGCCAAGAACGTATATGAACAGGTCCCAGTCCGAGAAAAGGATGGAAGGATCCTGTTCATATGGACCTGTCGTCAGACAGAACACTAAACAAACAACACAACAAATGTAAAAGACAAAATACAGACCACTCTTTAAACATAATTCATGCAGAAATATTCTCTATAAGATAAATTATATTACAACACGTAACTGTCCTGTGTCTATCGATAATAATTTTTGTTATCATCTCAAGGAAGTGTAATATCTGCACTGCAAATTATCTTTGTCAAATATATATTGTGTCCACAATAAAGGAACATAAATATAAAATGTATGCAAAACTCAAGAAAAGAAACTGTTTTGAGTACACTACACGTACTCCCGTCTGTAGTAGGCGACAATTAACAGTCCTCTTTAATTCATTAGCATGAAAGCACGCTAATGATCATCTCAGCACGTACATAATAATTTCTATTTTCGTTTGTGAGCGTATCCCGTAGGTGACACCGGGATAGCCAATGGGCTGGTACGCAAACCACACGTACACAATCGAACGCGCAATTCTATTTACGCTCTGATTGCTTCCGTACGTTATCAAACGGCAACACGTTTAATATTCGAACGCGAAACATATCTCAATACACCGCAGTGTTGTTCTAAAAAGTGGAGCTGTGTGACGGTGGACTTCGCACCAGTCGATTTTCAGGCCAGATATCACATCTCCCTCACAATGGACAGCACAAACTATTCTAATTGTTGATCTTTTGTCTAAACACGTTTTTCTCTACTATAAAAATTCGTGATTTGTCGTCTATCAAAAAATTACGCCATCAAACAATGTTACGTTATATCTGTTTAATCGGCATTGTTGACTTTATTATATTATTTATTTAGTGTTCTGTCTGACGACAGGTCCATATGAACAGGATCCTTCCATCCTTTTCTCGGACTGGGACCTGTTCATATACGTTCTTGGCAGATGATCCAGAAGTGGTTTGCCATTGCCTTCTTCTGTGTGTGAATGGAGTAATTGTTGGGATGCCACGGAGGAAAACTCCGTGTTGCCTAGACCACGGCCTTGCCCAACACAAGTTATAAATTCGGGCACCCGAGACCCCAGGATTACAAGGCCAGCGTTCTAATCGCTAGACCACCGTGGCGTGGCATTGTTGTACCAACACAATAATTCCGAGTAAACAAATGACTTGATAAATGACTTGAGTAAGACACTAAACTAACCCCCCCTTCGGGGGGGTTTGGTTTAGTTTCTTACTCAAGATTTTGAAACGCAACCAACCCCCCCGACGAGCTCCGAAAGGAGCGCCCTGCTCTAGTGTTTTAAAAATAACTGGTTACTTTTCAGAATTACACACATTTTTGTCCCTACATATCTTGAACTGTTAATGTAACAATTAGGTGTTTAAAGTTTATATTATAACAATGAAATGAAATGAAATGTAGCTAACTGGCTGACGTTCTGCACTCGGGAATAGATGGTGATATGATCGAATTCAACTAGCTTTAAAATCATCATACACATTTCACCGTATCATTCCGCGATGCAGGAGAAACATTGCCGAAAGAGGGCAATTGAATGAATCTCTCTCTCTCCGTCTGAGTTTAACAGACCTTGTACTCGACGCAGATTCGTTAAACAAAAGAACTTTTCTTAAGAATGGACGATGTGCTGAAGGGCGTGTTAATCAGAAAGGTGAGAGGAGAATTTCGATTGGTGTGGGAATGAAGTGGCAGGGATTAGCGTGGCTTCAGCAGAGTCTTCTAACTGCTGGGTGAACCGCTAATTGCTTCTAGCAACTGCTAACCCCCACCCCTTGGTTCTGAAGTTGGGCAACTTCACACGATATCAGCCGCACAGCTAGAGAAAGTAGTGAAAGCACTCGCCACGTGTGCGGTGCATATTAGGGGGCCGAAGTGTTCATATCATAATGCTTTCACTAACTGCAATAGAAATTGTAAAAAATAACATTAAAATATGCTGCATCCTTGGGTTTATGACCTGATTCGAAATAGTTATAGGAGATCCTACCCTGAAAGGCTGAATATCTAGGGCCTAAATCTCAGGTATCACTTCAATTAATGCTAACACCTCAAACTTATACGAATAGTACGCATTATAAATTTAATATTATTTTTTTTATTTATTTAGTGTTCTGTCTGACGACAGGTCCATATGAACAGGATCCTTCCATCCTTTTCTCGGACTGGGACCTGTTCATATACGTTCTTGGCAGATGATCCAGAAGTGGTTTGCCATTGCCTTCTTCTGTGTGTGAATGGAATAATTGTTAGGATGCCACGGAGAAACCGGGGAAGCCCCCGGAGGAAAACTCCGTGTTGCCTAGACCACTCCCCTCGATTCCCCAACCTTTATCGTAGCCCGCCAATGGAATAAATACTGAATCAGTTCCACCTTCACAACTAATTTTTATAAGGAAAATTTTAATCCTTCATTACCTTCTAAGTCTTCCAAGCGACCGCTTCCAAAGTGACATTCTCAACAAAATTCTGTAAGCACTTTCAACATCCCCAACGACGATGTCTATCTAGGGCATCGGTTCATCCAATTCATTAACAAGTTAATAGGTGTCATGTTTGTATTAAGTGTCTGGAAGATTTATTCCGAAACGCATGTAATTTACCCCCCTCCTCAAAATAAGGCCAAGTTTCAAAACCACGAATACCACACCAATACTAGCGGTTTCCCTATCAATATTTTGTTTGCATTTCTTAACTGACCATTTGAGCTACACATCCATTGTAATTATAATTAATTTACAACTCTGAAAAATCCATAAAGACCAACTACAACGCTGATAATGAGCAGACGACAGCCCCTGAATTCCAGACTGAGTATAGGGTGGCATGCAAGCAAGGTTCGTGTGCAGAGTGCCTGGCTCGAAGCCACCCCCTTTCCACCCGAGCTACTAGCAGAGACCAGCCGAATTTAATGAACAAACGAACTGCAGTTAACTGGAATGGATGTGGGTATTAAAAGGGATCAGTACCTGGCACCAACGCTTGTACAGTGCGGCGCTGTAGTCGTCTCTTATCTGGACGAGGGTCGCGAGAAAAACTCGATATTCCAACCATAATCACGTAGGGAGCGGCACGTACCAAAGGCATGATGAAAATTGGTCTTCCGAAGGATTCTGACGTTGTAGGTTTATTTACTGACGATCGAGTTAGCAAGGGAAAGTGTAAGGAGCAATTTAAATTCAACGTATCAGATTACTAACTTCATCGTGAGTCCAAATTATAGTGATCAGGAATGCTAGGATGTCTGTCAGAGAAAATATGTGATTTTTGTGTTGAAGTAGCAAAGAAATTCTTCAAGTTTTTTATTTGTTTTTATTTGTAGTGTTCTGTCTGACGACAGGTCCATATGAACAGGATCCTTCCATCCTTTTCTCGGACTGGGACCTGTTCATATACGTTCTTGGCAGATGATCCAGAAGTGGTTTGCCATTGCCTTCTTCTGTGTGTGAATGGAGTAATTGTTGGGATGCCACGGAGAAACCGGGGAAGCCCCCGGAGGAAAACTCCGTGTTGCCTAGACCACGGCCTTGCCCAACACAAGTTATAAATTCGGGGCACCGCCGGGAATCGAACCCGAGACCCCAGGATTACAAGGCCAGCGTTCTAACCGCTAGACCACCTCATCTTATTATTATTTAGTGTTCTGTCTGACGACAGGTCCATATGAACAGGATCCTTCCATCCTTTTCTCGGACTAGGACCTGTTCATATACGTTCTTGGCAGATGATCCAGAAGTGGTTTGCCATTGCCTTCTTCTGTGTGTGAATGGAGTAATTGTTGGGATGCCACGGAGGAAAACTCCGTGTTGCCTAGACCACGGCCTTGCCCAACACAAGTTATAAATTCGGGCACCGCCGGGAATCGAACCCGAGATCCCAGCGTTCTAACCGCTAGACCAAGTTACTTCTTGGAAATAATTCTAAGACTAACCTATATCCATTGCATGGATCCAGCACCTTAAGATACTGCCCGGAATTTGTCTCGATGGACTAAATAACCAATAAGACTTCATAATAACTTATCGGACAGGTTTCGAACAGTGTACCTGCAGATTGCGAAGCTACAGCACATTTCACAACCTACAACGACAAACTATGTCAAAATTGTAACTTTAATGGCTATTGAAGATGGCCGTCTTGTGATTCTGATTTGTACAAGTATTTTAACTTCGTCATATTTCACTTTTGAAAGATTAATTAGGTAACTTTTGCAATAATTTTGTCACGTAGTCTCGTAACTAGGCATGGACATACAAATAGCTGATAGTAACACGTACAGTAACCAGACAGCACACTTCTTCAACCCGGAGGAAGGCGTGCATCAACTCCAGTCAGTATATAGTTTATTGAATGTTTCAACGGATTCTTATTACATTAATGTATGTACTGAACTCATCGAGTACGAGGAAAATAGAGTTATTTAAATCAACCGTGATCTTACATTGACGTAAGAATCTCAATTCTCAGATAGGATATATTTCAGCTAAAATAATGTTTCATGTCCACTGACTTTTAATATTTCTATATAGAGCACAAACGACTGAGGAAAATCTGGTATTGAAAGTCCTAAAGCAACTTGTTTATAGTTTCGAAATAAATAAATACAAATAACATAAAACTTAAAAACAGAAATTATCTGAAAAGCGAATGAAAATATTGTTATAAAAGCAAAGATTATGGCACATATATAAATGTTCATTATTCGATTTCAGAACAAAAAAAAAATTCGTGATTTATACCGGACTTCCGGTTGCAGATAAATTACGGAAACTAAGAAGTATTAGATATGTGGCAGGGACAAGCAATGACCGCAGAATTTTGGTAAGGAATTCTCCTGGAAAACGAGTCACTGAAAGACCGACAACGAAATCGGGCAATTACATCCACGAGGATTTTTCAAGGATTTCTTCTGAGGATACGAAATGTATTAAACTAGCTCAGGAATGGTAACTGTGTGGAGATCTGTTATTAGCGGTGATGAACATTCATATCCAATTTCTGCTACAAGAGTGCTAATTGTTCACTGAACAGAATCATCTTCTGAGGTAATGCAGAGATGAATGATACATAACAGGTTGATAAATTGAGATAGAAACAATGATTTTGCAAATATTACGGTATTAGACTAAGGTCTGATCACCTTAGTTTAAGTTCGTCCATATGAAGATTCTTTAAGCTCGGTAAAAACCTAAATATATTTGAAAAAAATTGGAAATAGATGAGGCCGATCTCTAACGGGAGATCAGTGTTTAATCCCCATAATACCAAACACAAGATTCTCCCATTATAATATCGATATATAAATCATATTTCCCCGGAGAACTGTAGACCATTTTTGCTCTCAAAGCCAGAAGTCTGCACGATAGTGTAAATCGCCTTAGTGGCCTGTACTAGAAAGATCCTCAATCTCCTCGCTGTAATGGGGGAAGGTTTGGCCAAGTGCCTCTGCAGGTGACATCCTATGGAATGGTCTCGGGTTATCAGGGGCGGACTGTGTCTGTCAGCAGCCTCGTCTCCGTTTGACGCAGAAAGAAATTTTGCTATTCTGTAGAAATTATTATTTTATTATTATTATTTACTTGACTGCAAATGGGTTTTTACCCGGTGGCAGTGGTCCTACAATAAGACAACAAAAACAATAAGAAACAACAGAACAATGAGACACAACAAAACAATAAGACACAACAAAACAATGAGACACAACAAAAACAATAACAACAGAACAATGAAACAGAACAAAACAATAACACAAAAAACATAAGACAACAAAAACAATAACAATAAGAAACAACAGAACAATGAGACACAAAAAAACATAACAGATAAAGAAAGGTCTTTTATAACTAATTAACTTACTGATTGAAATTAATTGATTTTGATAATTGAATAAAATTGCGAATACCTCTTAACTTAGCAACTGCCCTAAGTATTAAATTATTGGCTCAGTAATTGGCCGTCCATCTGCCTGACAAACAAGTAAGAAGATGGACCAGTAAGTGACTTGCCAAATTTTTTTTTTTGAACAGACTGGACTTAATTTACTGACTCAGTGTGCTCCGGAGTTTTGTGTTCAAATTTCGGTCCGGTAGTTATAACTGCATTTCTAATGATTTTTCTCAGTCCCTCCAGCAGATTTAGGGAAAATATCTTAAGTTAGTTTACATCAGTTTCCTTACACGTACCTCTCAATTCATTATGTATTAATTTTTTTTCCTATTATTCGACGTTCCACTCTGAGATCCTGACAGTGTGGTCAGATAAACCACAAATAATAGAATATAACGTGTCTGGTTAACTGACGAATAAAATGACCAATTTGTCTGGGATATTATTTGCCTGAGCAATCTTTTAATCTGTCCAACTAATTTCCCATTGATGAATTCGAAAATTCATCGCCTTTACAACTTGGGCGCTGAACTAATGAAGTTCAAACGAATTAAAACCCTCCTTGTTTTTCCTTCTAAAATCCATCTCATTACGTTCAGCCTTGTGCTCCAAGAGATATCTTACATCCATGATTTTAAACTAAAATATATACATCTCTTATATGCAGCATTCCTTGCGCGCGTTGTTGCTTTGATCACTTTAGGCCGCACCTAATAATTATTCCAATATTTACACTGTCGGTTCTTTGTTTTTAAGAACAATGTGGATTTATTCCACCTGTGACAATTTATTTCCCTAATTATCTCAATATAAATTTTCTCTGCCATGTTGTAAGACTGTTCTTTAGGTTTCCTGACGCTGGTCGGTAACCACTGTCTCCTACGATGAGTACATCACACGCGTACAGCACATTTTACAGTCCATTTGCTAGACCAGTCGCCCCACGGAAGATAAAGTCCTTAAGTACAGTCTTGGTTTCGAGCTCCTATAGGAAACACGACCAGATTTTAAATAATCTCCTCACTTCCCGTGGACCAGAAAAAAAAACTGTTCTACTCTTGGAAATTATTAGCCTGTTATCATTTGGGTTTTAAATTCTGTTCCGTCTTCATCCACTTTAAATTTCATGCATGCATCTTAAGAAACGATCTATCAATACAACTCTGGTTCTAAGAGACTCGAAATTGGATAACGCCAACGTTTCTAACAAAATTTCTTCCATATTTCTACAGACTCCACTTTAGATGTAGGTTCATTTCTTTTATCTGAATTCCAAAAATCTCTTGTTAGTTCTAAATCAGTACCTCCGACTACCTGCAGAAATAATGCAGTTTTCTTACTTAAAATATGTTAGTGTACTATTACTAAGTTCGCATTAAAAAGTGTCCTTATTCCACTGTTACTTGAACGAAGACAATTGCAGACCATAGCTTCAAACATGTTGCAAAATTCTTCGCGATTTATTCAATCATATAACCTCTGTTTAAAATCTATCCTCTTATTCGTATCGTATTTTCCCGATGTTACATTTCTTACCCTAGAAAGATACGATTACTGCTACTAATATAAATTACCCCTCGTTTCAGCACGGTTTATAATTTTGCTCTGGCGTCAATTTTTGTCTTGGATCCCGAGATTCCCTCATTACTTTTACGTCACATCACGCTTGACGGGCGTCATAGGAAAGAACTTCTAATTGCGACATTTCCATAGCAGATTGTAACATCTCATTACAAGTTGGTCCTTAACGAGAAGCCAAGAGATCATTAATGAAAATCCTCTCAAATTCTTACTTCCTCGTATATAAGAAACAGACATTCTTTTAACTACATCAATTATAAACAAATAAAAATTGATACTTTAAAGGAACTACAATTTCTGGGGCCACATATATAAAAGGGTCTCTTGGCCAATTTCGTGTACTTTACCTGTACCTGGACACTACAGAGTCAAGACAAACCCATCTTATCTTGAAGAACATCAACTACGTATTACGTATTGCCTTGTCAGTTGTCATCAAGTTGATTGAATGCAAACCCAATTTTAGTCTGAGAATCTCGAGGTATAAAACCAAGACGAAGACCTATTAATAGATTAATTTATACTATTAAAATAAGCCTTTGAGACGTATAGTATTTATTATTTATTTAGTGTTCTGTCTGACGACAGGTCCATATGAACAGGATCCTTCCATCCTTTTCTCGGACTGGGACCTGTTCATATACGTTCTTGACAGATGATCCAGAAGTGGTTTGCCATTGCCTTCTTCTGTGTGTGAGTGGAGTAATTGTTGGGATGCCACGGAGGAAAACTCCGTGTTGCCTAGACCACGGCCTTGCCCAACACAAGTTATAAATTCGGGCACCGCCGGGAATCGAACCCGAGACCCCAGGATTACAAGGCCAGCGTTCTAACCGCTAGACCACCTCATCTTATTATTATTTAGTGTTCTGTCTGACGATAGGTCCATATGAACAGGATCCTTCCATCCTTTTCTCGGACTGGGACCTGTTCATATACGTTCTTGGCAGATGATCCAGAAGTGGTTTGCCATTGCCTTCTTCTGTGTGTGAATGGAGTAATTGTTGGGATGCCACGGAGGAAAACTCCGTGTTGCCTAGACCACGGCCTTGCCCAACACAAGTTATAAATTCGGGCACCGCCGGGAATCGAACCCGAGACCCCCAGGATTACAATATATGACAATATAAAATGGATTTAAATATCTCAGAATAAAGTCTAACGGCGTGTCACTGTAAACAATGAAATAAAACTTAAATCAAGAAACTTACTGATCAGCTAAGCGGCAATACACTTTTCAAAATGGATCCTGAAAATGATGGCTGAGGATTGTGTCCATTGCTGGATTTGGTATCACAAGTTTTGAAACGTGCTTTTCTAGCGGACTGTTTATCGTGTGTTTCTCTTAGGACAAATCGCCTAAATCACTGCTAAGAAGTGACAGGATATTTCTCGCGTGGCCGACGTCCAAACAACCCCAGGGGCTCTACGTTTCTCCAGAGTGCGACTCTGGCACCAAGCGTTCTTAACAGAGGCTTCATTCTAGTGGCAGTTGCGGGTAATCTACGTTCTCCTTCTCGCTTTAAGTAACGTTTGTGGCCAAGTCTGTTCCCGGGCATGGTGATTGCTTGCTCTCCACTGCTTTATCGCCACACTCATTCCTTCCTGTCTTAAGTACTTCGTCTCATTTAAGGAGTTAGACAATAACTTCCTCTTGGACACAAGTTGAACGTTAGCCAAATTGTTTACAAGGATTACAGGTGATAATTCTACCAGACAGTTCCCAAGAATATATGAGAGTTTAACGGGAGGTGACGTATACATGGAAAATGCAGGATACGTAACTAAGAAGGTTGTTATTCAAATAACTCGTGTAATAGAGCGAGAATCACCATTATCATCGTCGTAAGATGTCTTTAGCGGTCTACACGTGACTCGGAGGGAACATCGGAGCGCAAGCGTCTCGAAAGCGGACATTTAGACCAAGAGCGGAACAGAAATGAAATATTAAAAAACGGATTTCAAATAAATACGTTTAGGGATAATAAATTGTTTCGTAGTATTCAATGTCGGCCTTTGTATTAACAGTTAAATTTTTTGGTAAACAAAACTTTACTGAAAATGTGGTTAGAAAGGGATACTACAAAATTTCCTATAGCAATTCCGTATTTATTCGGTTTTTATGTATAACATGTTGAAAAATATATTTACTTACATCAACAATATTATGACAAGAACGCACAAATATTTAAATGAGGCTTTAAACACTTCCTGATGTCTGGTCATATGAATATTCAATTTCCCCAGGGTGAGTGTCGATGTCAGGACCTACCGTATTGGAATATTTTTGATTGCAAAAAAAAATTTCGCTTTGCCATGGGTAATTCTCTTTATCCGGACCTCCGGTAATTACCGACTTACACGCATGTTCAATGACAAGGCTCGCTAGAAGAGTTTTAAAATATTTAATTAAAACGACGTGTCATACTGTTTGACAGTAAAAAATGTGTTAATCATTCTTGGCCGGAGAATTACAGTCGATGACCTTCGAGCATTTTTTCGCTATAGGCCTACAGCCAAAAATGAGTATTATAAAAACAAATATCTTCTAAATACTAAGCCGAAAAACCGAACAAAATATTGTCTAATATTTTTTTATAAAAGTAAAAAAATGTAATGGAAGTGTTAAATTTCTGCTATTAGTTCCCATGAAACTTACAAATCACGTCAAGAGATTTTTTTTTTTGTATTTATGAGATAAGGATTGAATATTTATAACTATGAGGTGCGATGATTAACATTAGGAGTCAGGCTTTATGTGCCTCGTCCCGCCTCGTGTTCTGTTCTAGAAATAAAACAGAACTTGCAAAAAAAAATTCTACGGATCGCACGCAACGTTATCTGACTTGTGCAAGATCTTCTCAATTTATCTGTAAAAGCTCCCGCAAGTTGCTGATTAACCTATGGGGTGGGGGTGGGGGGGTTGCAGCTGCGTGTGGGGGTAGTTCGTGCCAAGATTTTTCACCGGCTGAAACCTCGTGTTGCCATTTATCGCTGCTGGACTTGTCCATCCATCAGTCTTGTCCCATCACGAGGTTCGTCCATGCAGCAGTCCCGGGTCTGTCACCATCCATCCCCGGGTCACTTTACCTTCACCCTCGCCCCATGTCCGATCCAAGTCTGTCTTTTTGTGGCTGCGTCCAAAACCACTTCTGTGCATAACAGGCCTCCACAACGACGACTTAATTAGACAGAGCTTCCACCAAGCCTTAAGGCGTTTCAGGGTAACGGACAAGTAGTTGATCGTATTTTTAACCACGGCTCCGGCTGCTCTACGTCTGAGGAACAACCCCCCCCCCACCCCACCCCTGGGATCGGATTGGGTAATAATACGAAAAATAAACAGTTATTTATGAAATTCCATCCATCTTATTCCTTCAGGATTACATGGAATCGAATGATCGACTTCACTCTCCGGTAAAAAAACCCTTTTACTGATTACATAGGAGGCTAAGTGTAATTCAGCGGGAGTCTGGACGTACTGATAAAAAAAAATCCCTTTCCATTCCGAGAATCGAACCCCAGCTCTCCAGCCTATGTTCAGCAACTTTCCTGACTCCAATATCCAAAGTAAACACACACGCACACAACCAGCTACTAGGGAAGATTACCCTGATGATGAAGGCAGCAAGGACCTCCGAAACGTCGGTAAACTTCTACTACACTACACGGGGCAACAGCAATCTTCAGACTCACCGCCGTGAAACCCTCAAATCCTACAAACACGTGCTAATAGGACTTAAAACATAGATCCTACAGAGCTAATTCTAATTTTCATTTTGCGTATTAAGTTGGTAAACAGCAAGGGACTCTTATAACAAGTTTCCACTCAATAAACAGAGAACTACCTAGCATGGTTTCATGAAGACTGGTATAAATGCCATACATTGTGTAAGCAATCCGTCTTAACACGCGAAACAACCAACAGCTAACACTACATGCATCCCAGATTATCTTCTGAGCCTTAAAAGAATATTAATGTTGTTTGATGTTCGAGATTTCACCAACGGTGAAGGTGTTCATGATGGACTTTTGGATTCTGCCGTCGTGTGGGTGTTAAACCATGTAACTGGTCGGTGGGACAGTAACGTATACGTAGATGGTTAATTAATTAGACAGTCAGATAATTGATCGGCTGATAGGCAAGGCAGTTACTAGTCCACGCGGCGGGATGTTCCAGAACCATCTTGAATATATATAGTTACTACATCGAATTACTTAACCGACTGACTTGTCGTCTAACTGGAGAATTATCCCAGCGACTAACTGTCTAGTACTTTGTAGACGTTGTCAGTCAATTCTTCGTTGTAATGAAACTCGACAATTCATAGCCGTTGCCCCATATAAGCGTCGCTAGACGACAAAGTGTATTCTTTTTGTTTATTTAACGACGTTTTCTCAACTGCGTATGTTATGGCGTACGAGGTGCGATCGGAAAGTTTCTAGACTGCGCCTATAAAAACCCGTACACTTATCTCAGGTATTAAATTCATCCATCACCCTCGAAGTAGTTCCCCTGGGAGTGAACACAACGATCCCAGCGCCGCTACCAAGCCTGGAAGCATCCCTGGAAATCTTTCTTTGTCAGCCTGTCAAGCACCATCTGCGATTCTGCCTGAATCTCTTCTATCGTCTCAAATCTCCTTCCCTTTAGCTGAATTTTCATCTTTGGGAAGAGGAAGAAGTCACACGGAGCTTAGAAAGGAAGTTGGGGTCGGTTCTTGAAAGATCTTTGAGCTCCTGACAAACGAGAAGTCGATTCTGCTTCTGGTCCTCAGACAGGATGAGTCGCATGTGGAGTTCTTCCTTTAGAATCAGCTGACAGGTCCCATAGCCTATCCCAACAATGTCGCACAAGTCGTTGATGGTACGACGTCGATCTTCGTGAATGGCCTGCCGAATCTTCGTAACATTTTCGGGCGTTGTGCTCGAAGATGGTCGTCCAGAACGCTCGTCATCATCGACAGAGGTTCGGCCATTTTTAAAACGTGAATGCCACACAAAAGTTTGTGCACGACCCATTGCGGACTCCCCAAATGCTTGCTTTAGCATTTCATAGGTTTCCGTAGCCGTTTTGGAGAATTTGGCAAGAGATTCAGGCAGAATCGCAGATGGTGCTTGACAGGCTGACAAAGAAAGATTTCCAGGGATGCTTCCAGGCTTGGCAGCGGCGCTGGGATCGTTGTGTTCACTCCTAGGAAAACTACTTCGAGGGTGATGGATGAATTTAATACCTGAGATAAGTGTACGGGTTTTTATAGGCGCAGTCTTGAAACTTTCCGATCGCACCTCGTATACGTAACATCGAGTGTAAGGGCTAATGTAAGTAATGAATTAATATATGTTGGAGTTGTTGCGTAAAACCACGAAAAATCTCCGTCAATAAAACCAGATCACGTTCCGAGCTCAAACCAGGGATTTTATGAATTTAAAAGAGATTTTTAAATCACCGAATCGCTACATTCGGTTGTCTAAACATTGAACACTGAGATAGCCGGCCTACTACCTTGGGCGTTCGAAAGAGTGAGTCCATCTTCCTACGCTTTTGGGTTAAAATTTAGACGAAACTGTACAGGTCTGTTTCAAAAAATTATTGAATCGATATGAACACAGAGCAGCTATCCGTTTATTAACTAGTATATGAAAATATTTGAATGACTCTTTACCAATGTTTTAACTTGCCCAAATGTAATGCCCAGAGAATTTTCCGGGACTCCGTGAGCCTTCGTTTCTGCAAGATTAACACTCCTTAATGAATACGTTTCGTTTGCGTACAGTCACGTCACGGAGAGTTTGAGTTGCAGGCATTCAGCTAACCTGCGCCATGCAACATACACATCGGCAGGCGAAAGCTCTTTTCGTGCTGCTCTCTGTATGTAGCATGTGGAAGCTTCTGAGTCCATGAAAACTTCCCTTAATTACGGAATGAGGGGTGGGTGAGACTGTGAAGAGGGAAGGTGGGAGGGGGGTTGGAGGAGAGATCGAAACAATGAAAACCCTTCCTGTTTCTAGGGGTGGACTAGTGGTCTGCGTGGTACTTTCTATTTAATTTGGTCCGCAAATAGTTCCACCCAAGCCGCCCGCCCATTTTGGCATTCGTTGACTACAGACTGTTCAAAAAGTTATAAAAATCAAGCCTGCGAAGTTTTTTTTTATATATTTATTCTGTAATTTCATACATTAGACTTCAGATTCGTCAGATCGAAGTGACGTGGTTTAATAAAGACACAGATTATTTGGCTATTTAACGACACTGATCAACATCCAATGAGTTGGGAGGAAAAGTGACTCAACAACAATGATTGTGACTTTTTTTGAAATTACAATTTCGACATTCCGCTGAAAAGAAAAAGTCCAGATTCGAACTGGGTACCTCAAAAACAGGAGCGTTCCGGCTATACAAAAGGGCTCAGTCTGATCTGGAGCAAATTACTGGTAATAGTAAAACAGCCATTAGATTTTTAAATCGGTTCTTAAGTTGTAAATTAAACTCTACTCGGAATATGGTCTGACAGCGAAATTTCATGACCACGATTTGTCGGAAAAGGAAACTTATGAGAACAAATTTAAAAAGTTTTCTCTTATAATTTAAAGGACACATAAAATTATAAACCAATAATTAATTATACAGATTATTAACCTAGTTTTATTTCAAATACTTAATAATATATACTTTAATTACATAACCGCAATTAAGGCATGAGATGTTGATACCCTGCATGGTAATTCAGACTTGACACAGTCCTGACGTAAGATAGTAAAATCCAGCCTCCAGCGACCTAGCCTGACCGTGTAAATTTGAATGTTACTGAATTCTGAAAGTAAAATTGATCATTCCTTTAAAAAAAATGTAATGTAATTTTCGCGTTTATTTGCATATAGTTCGCAAAATTTACTGCGTACAGATTTGGCGCTTATATTAAATAAAACTTCATAAAATCAAAGTCACAAACAGCTTCAAATATTTAAGACTGGTTTGATTGAAAAGAAAATGCTTACGAAGGTCTTTAGCGTAGTTATTTTAAATTACCGCATAATGTCTGTCTGTCTGTGTCTGTCAGAACATTTGTTTTTGTAACAAAACTACTCGGATGTATAACGAAACAATTTTGTGCAAAAATATACGAAATTATTTCTGATTCTTTGTCCTTTGATATCTGTAGTAAAATTATATTTGTTTATGAAACAAACGGACATTAAGAACGATAACATATACAAAATAGCAAAGAACAGACTGTAAGATACCTGTTCTACTTCGATTACACATTTTAATTCTTCTTAATACATGATGATATATAAATATTGTTAACTTTATTCATTAATTTTAATACGCGTACAGGTTTTATGTTATGACGCTTATGTTTCAAAGAAAATAGTTCCCATTACTCGAACACCCATTCACAAATTTTATCCTCCGCATTTAAAATTGTGTTTTATATTTAATTTCCTTCTGCAGATATATTTCTTTTTTGCTCATTTATAAATACAGAGCATGGAATTGAATTCATTTTCCTCTTATCTGCGTCCTGCTGTGGTAACAAAGATAAATTAAGTCTCTCTTCGCCTTTGCACGATACCCTCAAAGTGTAGCAGAGATGTTGGTCTCAAATTATTTTCTGCTCTTTGCGTCATATCATTCTTTATTATAATTTATCGTGTAGGCTGTGTTAACTTGTTTTTGAAGAACTTAAATTCTTGCCGAAACCTTAAAAAAAACCGAACCAATTCCGATTTATTTCGGTGAAACAAGATCATCTTAAATCCTTCATGCGTCGTGCTGTGGCAGACATCGTTAAGAATTTTGCGCCGGAGTATTGCCATCCTGATTGCAGTTATCCGTGGTTTTCCTGGTATCTCCAAGAAATTCTTGAATTGGCCTTGTAATCCTGGGGTCCCGGGTTCGATTTTCGGCGGTGCCCGAATTTATAACTTGTGTTGGGCAAGGCCGTGGTCTAGGCAACACGGAGTTTTCCTCCGTGGCATCCCAACAATTACTCCATTCACACACAGAAGAAGGCAATGGCAAACCACTTCTGGATCATCTGCCAAGAACGTATATGAACAGGTCCCAGTCCGAGAAAAGGATGGAAGGATCCTGTTCATATGGACCTGGACCTGTCGTCAGACAGAACACTAAATAATAATAATCTTAAAACAGGATACATCCAACCTTCCTTCCAGATCAATTCTAAAACATAATTAATAATCATCCTATCTAACGACGTTACACGTGTTATGGTTCAAATAAAAAGACAATTAGCACATTTACTAATAACTTCAATTAATTTAATTCATTACAAAACATTATTATTAACAGATTAACGTTTCTGTGGCTATAGGATGTAGCCAAAAGTGAGATGGATGATAAATACAGAATTTTTGTCAGAAAAACTCTGAAAAGAGTTAACTTCTGACATCTAAGCGGAGATACTAACCCTTGGGGAGGATTCCCATTTTTGTGTCCCAGATTCGATGTGAATGCTATGGAGAGAGAAAACTTGCACGCGTTCCGGTAATCGAATCCCGGTCGCTCAATACGTAGCCAGTCATTCTAAGAACTGTAAGAATAATTCTATTAAGAAGTGAATACACGATCTCAGATATCATTGACGCTACACGATGGACCTGCTTCATGTCTTCTTCTTTATTTCAAGATTAAGCTGTGCACAGACAGAACAGATTCTCTCTGCATGCATAAGAAACCAAGTCTTTTCATAATTCCATACTTGTGGTAACCATAGAAACAGACCATCAGTTTGATGGGCGTCAGACAGACACGTTGTATTACCTGACGTCAGATGGAGGGACTGAAAGTTTTCTTTCTTTCTTTCTCTCTCTCTCTCTCTCTCTCTCTCATGCAGGCAATCTTCCTGACTTTTTAATCCCTTTTTTTCCTTTTCATAACTTCTTGCCCGCCATAGCCGGTATCGTCTTTCGGTTTCCCACGGGACTTGGTTCCACTTCCGGTTTTCCACTCCCTTATCCTCGGCCATTCGTTCCGCCTACATCCGGAGTAAAGAGAAATAAAGAAACGGTAGGAGGCTTAGAACTCCGGCTCCGGAAAAACGTACGACGCCACACACCAACGAGTTCCTTGTCATTCTGTTTACGTCATTGGCTCTGACGTTCATTAACCGCGGAAACAAAACATGTCCAGGCAGACAACATTATCTGCGAAACCACGAAAACTTAAATAACCTCGTGCAAAACGGAACTAGGGACGGGGCAGTTATTAGTAACGATTACATGTCGCAAAAATGTTTTTAATCACCACCCTGTATTATTTTATAAACGACAGATTTATGGAGCACTTAATCAGAATATAAATAATACCAACAGTGAAATTAGTACGAGGAAACCGAAGTAGACCAATGCTTAATTTCCTACTTTCCTGCTAAGTTCTTTCTACTTTACGATTACCCCTTTTCTACCGTCACCTCCTTTAGCACTAGATCTATTAGCTGCCTAATGGCAGCAGCACCTGTAATATGGAACAGTCTGCCATACTTCATGATTAGTGAGACACAGTTTATATATATATATATATATATATATATAGAGAGAGAGAGAGAGAGAGAGAGAGAGAGAGTGAGGGGAGAGAGAGAGGGGGGCAGGTAGATAATAGGCCTACCTTTCCTGTCACTTTACGGTCGTAACTAAGATCCATATTTAATTCTATAACGAAGGAAATTTCCAACAATTCTGTGGTTGCTCTTTTTTCACTTTGTCCACTTTAATATCATTAAGAATGTTCACTGTAAAGTGTAATTTTCCTTTATTTTGACTTAATATTCATTAATGGATAGAATTTTTTGTTTCAAAAGAATGCTGCTTCCTAACTTGTTAGAATCCATCATCCTACGCTTCAGTACACTTGTGTCCTTCGACACATGGGCAACATTCTATGACCAACTTGTTATAAAACATCTAGACCAGTGGTTTTCAACCTGGGGTACGCGAAGACATCTTAGGGGGTACGTGAAATTTTAAAAAAAATATATTATTTTAATATAAACACTGAATAATCAGTAATGTAATTTATTTAATTTATTTTAGATGTAGATTATATACTATGTATAACTTGAATTATACACCAACAACTTTGGGGGTACAAAGTTGAAGAGAAATTATATCTGGGGGTACGCGAACAAAAAAGGTTGAATACCACTTATGTAGACAAGCCCCAAATATCATGTTCTCCTGTCATTTAATAATGAGAAAACATAAAAAACTATATACTGTTACAACTTAGGTCATTAAAGGCGACCTTTTCAGACCTTAAAGACCTATCTCACTTTATTTAATAGACTTTAAATAATTTTTAACGAGGTTCATCTAAATATCAGTTAAGGATTAAGTTCCTTATTCTGAGAAAACGTCGCTTTCTGTTACTAAGATCAGACGATTGATTGTACCTAGCAGAGAGGCGCTGTTAATTTTTTTTAGAAATGCATTAAAATTATATACAAGTGAAATGCAGACTTAATAATCTTCAAAGCAAATGAGACATAGGACGCGGTTATCAACAGGACGTAGAGGTTACTTTATATTGCCATGACTCAATCTTCTGAAATGATGCTCAGGAATTTCTTCTCGTTACACAGCAATGAATCAGTCTTCAAGACTTTGATAATGACATTTGCTCTACGCTGGTTCTACCAGCAGCCATGACTCAGGGTTCAAAAAAGCCTCCTTTACGAAAGAAGAGTTTAACTCGCGCAGGTTGGTGTTAGAGATATATTTCTCTCCTTGATACAAAATATTACATCCCAATGACGCATCAAATCACAGCAAGTTTTTTTTCTTCCCATCTTCAGATCCCACCGCCTGACACCACTCTCTGCCTTCAGTTCAACTCCCGTTGGGATCTCGGAAAGTTTATTACCGTTTAATGACTTTCTCTCATTCCTTCTACCTTTGACAGACCGAAATCTCCACTAGCAGCTCTTTCAGCCCACCCCCCCCACCCCCCAGCAAAGTGTCTGCGAGTCCGTGGAGAATCCGCATTGCACTAGAGTCTCACCGAAACACGACCGCCCTTACTAAAACTTAAAGTTTACAATTTGCCTTCTCAAACAGAATTTTACAGGGCTATATAGTTATTCTTCTATTTAAAAAAAAATTCCTGCTTTATGATGTCAGAATGTTCATAACCATCTTAAAGCAGACATATGGAGAGATCAGAAATCAGTTTAAACCAGTACGTGCCTTCAAATCCTACTTCTCAAGGTATTTATTTAGTGTTCTGCCTGACGACAGGTCCATATGAACAGGATCCTTCCATCCTTTTCTCGGACTGGGACCTGTTCATATACGTTCTTGGCAGATGATCCACAAGTGGTTTGCCATTGCCTTCTTCTGTGTGTGAATGGAGTAATTGTTGGGAAGCCACGGAGGAAAACTCCGTGTTGCCTAGACCACGGCCTTGCCCAACACAAGTTATAAATTCGGGCACCGCCGGGAATCGAACCCGGGACCCCAGGATTACAAGGCCAAGGTATCAAATTTTAATATTATCATCTTTTATTCTTTGCGGTCAGTAAAAACAGGCAGTTCACTTTAATTACTGAGATTATTCAATTCAATTCTTTTTATTAGAGTGCTGCATCAACAGCCAGGCGGCCAATTACAGATACAGCACAAAAACGTAAATACAATAATTCAATTCAATTAATTTATTTAAGTGTCTGCCAACAGCCAGGCGGCCAATAACAGGCAAACACTGATAATACATACAATAATAATGAAATAATAATGAAAAAGATTAACTAAACTTATACATGTACAGTATTAAATATAACTGCCAAATACAGGCAAACCCAAAATAGAAACAATATTATACACAAAGAAAAACAAATAATCCACCTAGGGAACACTTATATGAATGTAAAACGTTAAAGACGTATGAAAATAAAATAACCAAACCATATACAGAACGTCGTGACAGAGTGATTAGCACATCTGCTTTGTATCTGAGATTTCCTGAGCTCAAATGTCGGCCTACAGATTTGATTTCATTCATTTTTATTTTTGGTTTTACGCTCAGACTATATAGCATCAAATGATCGAATGATTAATCATCAACGAAGAGCAGAGGACATCAAAGTGCGCCGTGGCCTATCTTAAGGTAATATGATAGAGGGACTCAGGAAAGAATAAAAACTTCGTACCGGTCTCTGGGCTGAGATCGAAAGCAACACCTCCCAAATACGAAACCAAGGACGTTTCTTTTACGTATCTTACAATTCATCATTCATTAATTATCTGACCATTCGAAGACATCATTGACATCATTGACAACGTCATTAAATAGGTCACAGATAAAAAATACATAAGTAAAATAATCGAAACCATATTAGAATTGCAAACTAACTCAACTCAAGAACGCGAACTCAAAATTTGCCTCGACAGTTTCAGTATTTTCACTTACCATAAATTTAATATTTAGACTTCCATCATTAAATTTAGAGACTAAACTGTGCCTGGAAGAATTTACGGAAATTTGCATACGACAGCAACGCTGATACAGATCTGGCTTTTTGACCTCCGTGCTATACAAGCAGAGATAATCTCAGCGCCTTTTGCACTGGACAGAAAAGACACGACGCCGAACGCGATAATTCTCATACTTTTCATCTGTTCAACATCTTTTCTACGTGCCTATTACCAAGGCGATGTTTTACGGAGAGACACTAGTCCTTATGTACAACTTCAGAAGCGTATTTGTAAAATTAACTAAATAACTAAACGCTAATCACCAATTCATAATTCTAATTTTCTAACATCTGCTGTTAAATTAAGTTTTCATCTCTACCATTAAATAACGCAAGTAACAATTAGCGACCAACCACTGCTTTGTTTCCTGTAGAATCACGTAAATCGACTGTCGGACATCCAGAGCGCGTGGCTGTCGGATGGCTTCCTTGCCATTAGCTAAAGACGTCGCTTCTCGAGAGCCGTCTCTGTTGTCAAGAGAGCGGGGATCTAGGTGTCTCTGTCGTTCTCTAGGTGACTCTTTTGAAGAGGTCTCCGGAGCAATGAGAGAGATCGATCTCTTTTTATATCTCTTGCTCTCTGCAAGCTGAATGTTATTTTCTCGGAGGAAAGGAGATTTCTCTCCGGAAACTACAACTCTACAGCCATCACGAGAGGAAGCCGCAAGTAAGAGAACGAAACTTTTGGAGCCTTGTTTTGGTTTCAGTAACAAGACGCACTAATATCTCCCACGGGGATTTCTCCTACACACTTTAACCCTTACGCTCCCCAGTCCTTGCCTTCCTATATCTCAGTACTGACTTCATACAGGGCAGAAGACGCAAATGAGAAATGGACAATGACGTTAATAAATAACAGTAACGGATCTCAACAAAATCTGGTAGATCACAAACCGCCATATTAAACAAATTACTTGACAAGGTAGAATGACCGAAAAAAATAGGTGAAGTTGAGCATGGAATGAAAATTCTATAAGTTGGGGCACGTATTTTCTACTTACAAGAAAATAATGATTAAATTTTTTTTCAAAATTATATCTCTACGAGTATCAATATTATTCTTTCGGGCGTATTAAAGCAACATTTATTTATAACAAATTTTCACGGAGTTATATTCAATTAATTTATCCATCACCTGTCAACAGTTGTATAATTCCGTTGGTATGGTGATTAATAATAACATTTGTAAATAACTTATGACCCCCATTTAAGTCAACATGAACAGAAAAAATTAACATCTGTAAAATTTAGTGAACCGTTTGTGTGCATTTACAGTAGTAGCCTTACATATTACTATTACGCTAAATTTTCCCGAAATAACCATGAAGATTTTCACCATAACCCAATTTATAATTTTCACATAATTCGTAATAATTACTGTTTTATGCAGACTTTGTACATAACACTGTGATTTAGATATCACCGCCAGACAAAATGCTCGCTAACAGATTTCGGGCGACTGCCATGTTGTTTTTCTATACTGTATAAAAATTACTACCTGAAAATAGCTCTATATTTCCCTAATACCTGTCATCACGTAAAGTTTCTTCACACACCTCATTCAGTGCACATATTATCGTTCACACACTCAAATAATTCAGTACCGTTTGATTGGGTAATGTCAATTCTTAAATTTTACTTGGGTCAAACAAACTACCTGCTCCTTCAATCTTCTGGGTAGTTACATATTGTCCTCCTTACCATTTACAAATTTTAACTCCTGAGAAAGACCTCGCTCAGCGAAACGAACACCGCGGTACTCAAGAACCCCCGAGAATAAAAAATCCAGCCGAAACAGATATTTAAAGGTTCAAAGGACGTGTCCGACTGTGAATGTACGAGGGTCGCTCATTAAGTAATGCCCCACATTTTTTTCCTCAGAACATATTTATTCAAGATGGCTCAAATTTAGTGACAATATAAATCAATGTTTCCTTTACACATACTATTTTTCCACATAGTCCCCATCAACTTGTACGGTTTTACGCCAGCGTGGAACAAGTGCATGCATGCCTTGCCGGTACCAGCTCTTGTCCTGTGCACGTAGCCATGTCCTCACTGCTTGAATCACGCTCTCGTCATCTTCAAATCTTGTTCCGCGGATAGCATCTTTAAGTGGCCCAAAGAGATGGAAGTCGGAGGGTGCCAGATCTGGACTGTAGGGTGGATGGGGTAGCACCGTCCAACCCAATTTGGTGATTTCTTCCCGGGTTCTCAGACTTGTGTGAGGGCGTGCATTGTCGTGCAGGAGCAAAATTTCTGCTGGATGCTTGTGAGGCCGAACTCGTCGAAAACGCTTCTTGAGGGTTTTCAGGGTCCTGATGTACGCGTCTGAATTGATGGTCGCACCTCTTGGCATCACATCCACAAGAATGACCCCATCACTGTCCCAAAAGACAGTCATCATGACTTTTCCGGCGGAGGGAGTTGTCTTGAATTTCTTCTTTCTCGGTGATTGAGGATGATGCCACTCCATTGACTGCCTTTTTGTCTCTGGCTCAAAGTGGTGTATCCAGGTTTCGTCACCTGTAATGATCCGGGACAGAAAGACCTCTCCCTCAGCATCGTATTTGGTTCTCAAAGTGTGCCCGGCTGTATCAGATACACAAGCTTGAAATAATATTTTTGAAATAATGTAATTAGCAAGAATAATTCTTCTGTTTTCTCTCTTGAATATAAACTAAAAATCTGTGAAAGTCAAAATTGTTGAGTTTCAATTTCTGAGGCATAATCATTGACAGTTTAGCTTTCGAAATTACATCGTGACTGAACCACGAGGCTTGAACAATCATGCAAGATCGGTTTCAGCAGTAAAAGACAATCTTCTCGTCTCTTACAACGCCATCTTACATTCCCTGGAGTTAGACAAGGTCAGAGCATATTAAAAGCCGTCTTTTTTGTTTTCGGAATAGAAATATATATAAACTTCGAGTTTTAGTCAGAGATCAAACGTAAAAAAAACTGTGACCTTTCCTGTTCTGATATTTTTCTCTTATTTTGTAACTCGCTGTGACTCCGGACTGAAACTGTTCTTTAATCCGGTCTGAAAGGAGGTAATTGCTTTTCTTGAGATGTGTCGCACGGAGAAAATAATTTGCAATTTGAATCTGTTTATATATAAAAGTACTTATTCTTTTGAATTAATTACTCGGAGCATTAAGCTAGCATCTAATGAAAAATTATGCAAAGTTATTCCTTTATCAGCACAATATTTCCATCATAACAGATTTCTATTTGGTAACCTAAACATCATTAAATTAGGACTAAGGTAAAAGCAATTATTTGTACTTTAACACAGAACTAAATACTACAAGGGCTTCACTGAAAAGCCACTCTCATGATGACTCAGTTGTCCGAGTGTCCATCCATCCATTTTCACACATTGTATGTATTTTTAAGCGAGCACAAAGTTCACTAAATCAACGCATAATGAAAAATTACATTATGTCCGCTTTTCAGGGACGAAATCCTTGTCTGCCCGAAATTTCACCCCACGTGTGATTCAAAAAAACTTATCAAATACGGATCATCAAAGATGATACACGACGTAATTTTTTTTTTTGAAATCTGTAACTTTAATCGTAAGCATTTAAATATTGTCTTTATTTAAAGCTATGTAACGAAAAACAATTTGTGCCCGAATTTATAACTTGTGTTGGGCAAGGCCGTGGTCTAGGCAACACGGAGTTTTCCTCCGTGGCATCCCAACAACTACTCCATTCACACACAGAAGAAGGCAATGGCAAACCACTTCTGGATCATCTGCCAAGAACGTGTATGAACAGGTCCCAGTCCGAGAAAAGGATGGAAGGATCCTGTTCATATGGACCTGTCGTCAGACAGAACACTAAATAATAATAAGATGAGGTGGTCTAGCGGTTAGAACGCTGGCCTTGTAATCCTGGGGTCTCGGGTTCGATTCCCGGCGGTGCCCGAATTTATAACTTGTGTTGGGCAAGGCCGTGGTC
The DNA here is from genome assembly GCF_977971745.1 of Zootermopsis nevadensis. Classification (NCBI taxonomy): domain Eukaryota; kingdom Metazoa; phylum Arthropoda; class Insecta; order Blattodea; family Termopsidae; genus Zootermopsis; species Zootermopsis nevadensis. The sequence continues at coordinate 12,832,430 of NW_028259138.1, forward strand.
TAGGCAACACGGAGTTTTCCTCCGTGGCATCCCAACAATTACTCCATTCACACACAGAAGAAGGCAATGGCAAACCACTTCTGGATCATCTGCCAAGAACGTATATGAACAGGTCCCAGTCCGAGAAAAGGATGGAAGGATCCTGTTCATATGGACCTGTCGTCAGACAGAACACTAAATAATAATAAGATGAGGTGGTCTAGCGGTTAGAACGCTGGCCTTGTAATCCTGGGGTCTCGGGTTCGATTCCCGGCGGTGCCCGAATTTATAACTTGTATTGGGCAAGGCCGTGGTCTAGGCAACACGGAGTTTTCCTCCGTGGCATCCCAACAATTACTCCATTCACACACAGAAGAAGGCAATGGCAAACCACTTCTAGATCATCTGCCAAGAACGTATATGAACAGGTCCCAGTCCGAGAAAAGGATGGAAGGATCCTGTTCATATGGACCTGTCGTCAGACAGAACACTAAATAATAATAATAATAATAATAATAATAGTACGCGTCTGTAATCTTGAGACTTGCAAGGAATGCAGGAAGTTCGAAACGTTAAAGGCTGAAACCCCACATCCTCACCCCGCAAGTCTCAAGATTACAGTCTTACACTGTACACGGCGTTGATACGAGGTAAATTATATCTGGCGTCATGATCATTAGGGTAAAGACGTGCAGATAAAACCGCTCATTCGTGATCTCTGAATTAAATATACATACTTCAAGCGTCTTTACCCCGAGCTACTTCCTTCTACATGACCAGAACATCAGTTTTTGTGTAATCGCCTTCAGTTCATAAAGTTTCTTCATTCTACACTTTTTATACTTCTCACACATCCTTTCCTGAATGAACGAAAAAGGTTCGTGATTTATTTGAAGGTTTCCACCTTCAGTAACTGAAGAAATACACGAAAGAAACCTTAGCCAAGATAGCTGAAAAATAAATGCAATATCGTTGAGTGAAGAATTATCTTGAACCTGAGAAAAGACGATTTAAAAGCGACAACGAAAAGGTATTTAAACTTAACAGGGCTATGATTCTAGAGGAAATACAGGGGTCATATATAACCTTTGAACTTGCAGGTCGGCAGTGACGTAACTCTGCTACTATTAGGTAATTCGAAGAAATCGCAAACACGCCAGTATGAAGTTTTCGCCATAGAAAGTCCACTTACTTACATCTCATTGCATATGCGTACATAGCAGGCAGACTTCACGTGCAGTCGCCTTTGTAAGACAACCCCCAGGAAGACATTTACACATCAGCGTTGCCAGCTCAGAGGTTGACGTGTGACGTAGCAGGCGTTTAATGATGTGTTGGCACTTCATAAACCTCAATAGACTGAATAGGATACGACACAGATTCCACAAGAGCTTGGGATACTTGTGATTCACTTTGTAGTCTGAAGGCCCCTAGATGGCCTTGTGGAGTGATACCACACGCAGAACAACAAGCCTTTTCCACGACGCACTTTCAAGGCCACTCGCGTGTCAAATGATTTCTTCGCATTTAAGGGTACTGACTGTGGAATGTGAGCGATGGGACAGGTTAGCATAGCAGTTATACTACAGATTTGTATTAGAAAAGTACCTGGCACAAATGTTCTGATAGAGATGTTTCATGGTTTCAATTTGTCCAGGCGAATATCGGCTCTGACAGTCTCCTTCCTAACAATGTTTACTCACTGTTCATGATGAATAAATTCTTTTCCCACTGGGAGCTAAGCATTCAACAAAGCTCAAATTACGTCGTCAGACAGATCAATCTACAACGACAATCGACTTGTTTGTTCCTGAGATTAAGTACTTTAATCACGAATACTTGGAAACCGGCAGAGTCAACGCGACCCACAGGTGGGTCAGTCCACTGACTGAAAACCTGAATCACGATAGCAAATGAAGTAATTTACAAAGATAAAGGAGATGGTAAAGTTGCATCATATTGTGATATAATAAATATATATTAAATCTTGTCCGTCTAATCACAATAAATTCTTACTAAATATTAAAATATTATAATAATTAACATTTAAAATAAAGAACATCATATAATATTTTAAATATTTTAAATGTTAATTATTATAATATTTTAATATTTAATAAGAATTTATTGTGATTAGACGGACAAGATTTAATATATAAAGATAAAGGAATAAAATACACAAGGAAGTTCGTAATTACTCTTCACCTCTAGCTGATATGGTATCGAGAGAGAGGAGTGGGCACACTTAAAAGACACAAGAAATACATGCAAAATTTTGGTTTTAAAATGTCAAGGCTTCAGACAAATTTTATGACGTATGGTTATGTTAAAGGATATAATATCAGGACATTACTGGGAAGAAAGTTTTCAGATGTTATCGAAAATTGATATTCGAAAAATTTTGGGTTTTACGATAGAAAATTTACTGAGCAGCTGATCAGAATTTTTTGGTGTTTTAATCAAGAGGATGCGGTATGTAACACAAATAAATGAATACAAAATTTTAGCACTTGAGAGATCTAAGCGTACAAGGGAAAGGGAAGGAGATGTCTTAAGAAACTTAGTGCTAGGTTTTGGAGTGGATTCAGACAGCTCAAGAGAAGAGTCTAGTGCTGAGTTCTTGGGCACACTGCAAGAGACCTTCGCGCTAACATTCACAAAACGGCAGACTCCTTATCCAAATGAGTTTCTCAAGAACAACCCAGCTCCATGGAATTAGTTAAATAACTAATAATTTGTAGCATGAAGTTAGCAATGTTATAATGTTAACAAGAATATTTTAATAAATCGTTTCATGTACAAGTCAAAAGGTTTAGTGTAAGACAAGTTATGTCCCCAGAAGTCATTTTAACTTTTCACATTTATTTCTAAATTTGGTTCAACTTAATGCCATTTCTTCATGGCTTTTAAACACGTAATGCAGAACGTTACATGCATTCTGCAAGACTTCGACTTTTCAGGCAGATCGCTTTAATTCCTATCGGTTCACAAAGATTCATCAGCTGTGGCTAGATTCATATTACTGCCAAAGGCACAGTTTAAAACGTATTATTTATTTTCCTAATTTGTGAAAATCTCAACGTTCAAAACCAGTACCTATTTCATTTTTATGGCAAATTCATAACTTTCGTTATGTGTAGCGTTAAAGGTAGATATATTTTTTTTCTGGACGCTGTAATGGAACTTACTTCCTACACTTTTCGAATGAATTCATAGCGCGAAAGTTCAAATGGTCCTTTAGAAGCCGACGCAGAGAACCATAAGGTCGGAAAAGCTGAGCTACGAGCCCACAAAATGTACCTTACCCACCGTTGTTATAAACATAGGAATAAATTTTGTGAAGAAAATATTTAATTACATCAATAATTCATAGGTTAAATTTCAGAATGAAAAGGAACTCTTACATTGCCGAAAGTCAGGCGATTTCAACAGTTCATATTCAACGAAATAAAAAAAACACTGCATGAAATTTTTGAAAGCGTTTGAATTCCTTAATAACAGAATATAATTACTTTGCATTAAAATAAATACTTTTGATTACTGCTGTCATACTTTCTTTAAATTCATTTTCTTCAACAACTGGGCAACTTTGTGCGTGCTCTGGCCTAAAAACCCTTCATTCCAAGTTTATCTATTCGTTACTTTTCCATAATTTCGTACACTCGTAGTTCCATGCTTCCTCGGACGTAGTAATCTCTTAACTACACTCTATTGTGCATGGAAGTCTCTCTCAACTTTATTTTTTGAAACCTTATACAATACACGCAGCTAACAGCTTTAAAAGTTCACACTTCTACCACGTTCATTTCTTGTCTCTGTCATTCCATACCACAACTCATTACAGAATTTTTAATGACCTCAAATAAATATTCAGATCTCACTCACACGTTATTTGAACGAAGTGTCTGTAATTGGAGTGAGTCTTCTTACAATTATCGAAAATTGTCAAAAGTAATTGATGCTAATTACTTCACCAACAGATAATTAGACCTTCGGGCAACGATTCAAGACTGACTGTCGTACAGCTAGACCTAAACCTCTGAACACATGACACAGATGCTCTGAGCGGTATTCAAACTGTGTTCGAATGATCCAAGGCCTTGGACCATTCTGATCGACCACGCTGCAAATTTTCTACTCTCCTATTGTCACAGCCGGTGCAAAAACTGAAGTTATCTCGAGTCTTTTATGAAATTTTTGATGGGGGTGGTACCCCCTCTCCTTACATTGTCTCATACATCTGCACTTTTTCCTTTTGAAGCCTCATTTACATATAAATAGCATGTTTCTTAGCGAAGCTGGGGCGAAGTCTTGGACTTTCATCTTTGACTTCTCCACTTTCCTTATCACTTGCTCCACCAAATGTCAATTGCTATGACAACTACATCATTTGTTTTTCCAACAGTATTTTCTTTAGCACGTATTAACTACAGAGGAATAGCAAGGCGGTGTTTTCATGGCGTGTTGCGTTTCCCAGGGGTGGTGACACTTGAAACAAAATCTCTTAACTACGACACCCCCAGCCAATTAGCAACTGAAAACATTTTCTTTTGAAGTACGAGTAGATTACTTCGACTATTATGTCGCATTTAAATTGGTTCATCAGAACTACGGGGAAGAAGGAAATAAGACTAGCAGAAGGAAATCGATATACAGGTATCGATAGCTTTATATGCGACATTACAGTTTAAAATAGTTTAACTTTTACTTTGGTAAACATGGACAGTCAGTTATATCTTAAACCCAATCAGTGCTGTGAGGCTGGTAAGTTATGTTACCGAAATAATTTCATTAAATTTCCTAGAAGTGAACAAAATATTTAAAACATTGGTGCATGAAATAATTGCTCCATGCGGACGTTCTCAAAAATATTTCTTCCTCTGAGGCTTTACAGTAAGCGTATTTTTGAACTTAATGCATTCTAAATGCCTGCCCAATTCACCTTGATTGCATTATCATTGTCGCGTTCCCTGTATGGGGATCGGCAGAGTTTAGTTTGATGTGATCTAAGCAGTGCTTCGAATGGTACAGCAAATAGTTGAATTATTTACAGAAGTCAGCAAAGCGTGTTTCCTTGTAGTCGCTAGACCTTGCCTCGTGGTTGGTATTCTGCCGTAGTTTATTGGCACTACTGTCTGATTTAGTTGGGTAATGGACGTGTGTCAACATGTCGTTTCTGTGTTACAAGTAGCCTTTATCCTGTTTGCAGGCTGAGAAATAATATCGGAGAAACAGAGTTACAGAATATCACAAAACACATGCGGTGCTCTACGGTAGCTTGAAACTGTGTGAATATTAATAACGTACCAAAACAATGCTCGCTTGTATCAATAAACAATAGTGAACTTTTATAAAAAATTATCATATACGTAGACACATATATATATATATATACCAACTGTGTAAGTATGCAACATAGAACAATCTACAACAAATATCATACTCAACTAACTAACTAACTAACTAGATGGCTTACCGAACCCGAAGGTTCATCACCGAACTAACCAAAGCCCTCCAACGGACCCAGTCTCCTTCAACTCCTATCTCCCATAGATCCCGAGTGACATTACCCTCCCATCTACGTCTAGGTCTCCCCAGCGGTCTCTTCCCCTCAGGCTTCCCAAATAGTGGACCCAACCAACCAGATGGCTTACCGAACCCGAAGGTTCATCACCGAACTAACCAAAGCCCTCCAACGGACCCAGTCTCCTTCAACTCCTATCTCCCATAGATCCCGCCTGAGATTATCCTCCCATCTACGTCTAGGTCTCCCCAGTGGTCTCTTCCCAAATAGTGGACCCAACCAACCAGATGGCTTACCGAACCCGAAGGTTCATCACCGAACTAACCAAAGCCCTCCACCAGACCCAGCCTCCTTCATCTCCTATCTCCCATAGATCCCGCCTGACATTATCCTCCCATCTACGTCTAGGTCTCCCCAGAGGTCTCTTTCCCTCAGGCTTCCCAAATAGTGGACCCAACCAACCAGATGGCTTACCGAACCCGAAGGTTCATCACCGAACTAACCAAAGCCCTCCAACGGACCCAGTCTCCTTCAACTCCTATCTCCCATAGATCCCGAGTGACATTACCCTCCCATCTACGTCTAGGTCTCCCCAGCGGTCTCTTCCCCTCAGGCTTCCCAAATAGTGGACCCAACCAACCAGATGGCTTACCGAACCCGAAGGTTCATCACCGAACTAACCAAAGCCCTCCAACGGACCCAGTCTCCTTCAACTCCTATCTCCCATAGATCCCGCCTGACATTATCCTCCCATCTACGTCTAGGTCTCCCCAGCGGTCTCTTCCCCTCAGGCTTCCCAAATAGTGGACCCAACCAACCAGATGGCTTACCGAACCCGAAGGTTCATCACCGAACTAACCAAAGCCCTCCACCGGACCCTGTCCTGGGCCAACAAAATCCAGTCTTCAATTTTGTAATAATGATATTTTTTTCTATTATTATTTAATTATATTATTATTTATTGTGCTCTATGTCTAATTGATAATTTGTCCATTGATACAAACAAATTATTATTATTTTTTATATTCAGACTTTCAGATCAAAATACTTTAGTGTCACTGACCATGATTTCTTTATGTCTGAACCATCTCGTATTTCTTGGAATGAAAACCTAGTAATGACTATTTTGCAAAGGGTCCTACACCCAAATATTTTTCTCAGTTCTTTGTTCTCAGACACCGCAAACTAAATTTTTACCTTCAAATTGCACGATCATACAAGAAAAGCAGTGGAATCTTTGTCTTATGTATTTTAATCTTCAGGACTTCGGTACGGCTTGGAAAACAGTTACTGAAAACTAATTTGCTCGCACTTATAAGACTGATGCAGAATATAATTTGTTAAAGCAGAAAGTGATGGGCTGCAAGCATATTAAAATAACACTGAGAATGAGAAGAAATTAAAGTTTTCCTTTCGAAAAGTAACGATGAAAAGATATAAGGTTGATAAAAATCTTATACAAAAGTTGGCCACACTTTTCTTGATGCAGGGCGAAGTGTCTTGGGGATTGAAGGCGAGGGGTGGGGAGGGGAGGTGGAAAATCGTAAGAAACTTTCCCTTCGGAGATTAAAACGAGAAATGTTTTTATTTGGATGAGTCACTTAATTTTCTCTTCTTTGGCAATTGGACAGTTTTGGTTGACTGATTGTCAGACTGAATTTCACTGTGCTGAACTCATGAGCAGGATCTGATGTCTGAGGACGTCTCTGCCTCGTTTCGAGACACAAATCAGCTTTTATGACGTCACTGAAGTCTCGTAACATGTTCACACAAGTATATTTTAAACCAACTCCACTGGACGTTACATAAACAGCCAAGAAGTTCTTTTTTTTTATATAGAATAAAAGACTATTTGTAACTGGACTGAACGGTCCACTGCACCCGTTCACGTGGTATTTATCTCAAATTTCACCAATTCCCTCTCGCGTTTGGCTTTCGTAAATGCGCGCAGAAAACTTTCTCCATTCAAATTCTCCGACCACAATTTTTTTCCCCCGCAAATCTCTCTAGTGCGCCCCACAAATTTTCTCAGTTCACCAGGTACTTAAGCTCTGTCATTCCCAAATACGAACCCCGACAAATACAAAGGAACGTTCACTGGTCTATGTAATAAATCTATTATTGTGTTATTTAACGGCGTTCTTCCAACTGTATAGTGTGTTACAAAGCTTCGTGGCCGTGAATGACGACTTGGAAAGAATGCGGAAAGGAGATGTAGTGGACGATTTTAATATATTTAAAGGAATTAACGCGGCAGGCAGTCAACAGGACCTCCCGAATATGAAACAGCATTGCGAACCACTGTGAGAAGGCGGTCAGTGCGTGATGGATGTTTCCCACTGTCAGCCATCCACTGTAGCAACTGAGCTCCTGCAACAGTCTTCGAGAAAACTCATTCCACGGGGCGGAAGTTAACGAATGGGTGTGAGATAGGGCTCTGATGCAGTGGGCGAAGCTGATACGAAGAAGAAAATTGGGAGATTCTCACTGAAGCGAGCGAGGTTTGAAATAACTCACCCCCATCCCTATTTTTTTTTCACAAAACGATGCACTTCACTGACTGGAATCGAAAAGACGATTCAAATAGATAGTATCGCCGCTATCACTTCATTTAATTTCCTTCACAGTTATTAGAGTCGCATTGGATAACTCGTATCTTTTCCTCCGGTTATGTTGCAGCATTATAAACAAAAGGTGGTCACCGCGTAGAAAGTCGTATCAGTAACCACCCTTCTTCAATGTGTTGGTGGTTAATTCGCCATCGAGAGCCCAACGACACACTACCACGAATTTTAACTGAAAATCTTTCTGTGGTGGATCACAAAGCAAGTTCTCGGTAACTAACCCACGTCACAGAATTGAGAATTAAGAGACAAGCAAAGCAGCAGATGATAAACATTTGAAGAAAAGAAGAAAAATAAATAAGGAAGAATTAGGTAAAGGAAGTGTAGAAAGAAGAAGGCAATAAGAAAGATAATAATTCTATAAAAAAAAAAGCAGAAACGAATTATAACAAATCTTACCCATTTGCGTAAACAAACAGAAAACATGTAAGACTTGAGGTTCTCACAGCGGTGAGTATGAAGATTTCCGTCTTCTGGGTTGTTGCGCTGTGTAGTCTGGTCGATGTTAACCAACGTTTCAGAGGTCATACTGCCTCCATCATCAGGGCGATGAGTATGAAGATTTCTGTCTTCTGGGTTGTTGCGCTGTGTAGTCTGGTCGATGTTTACCAACGTTTCAGAGGTCATACTGCCTCCATCATCAGGGCGATGAGTATGAAGATTTCTGTCTTCTGGGTTGTTGCGCTGTGTAGTCTGGTCGATGTTAACCAACGTTTCAGAGGTCATACTGCCTCCGTCATCAGGGCGATGAGTATGAAGATTTCTGTCTTCTGGGTTGTTGCGCTGTGTAGTCTGGTCGATGTTAACCAACGTTTCAGAGGTCATACTGCCTCCATCATCAGGGCGATGAAGATTTCTGTCTTCTGGGTTGTTGCGCTGTGTAGTCTGGTCGATGTTAACCAACGTTTCAGAGGTCATACTGCCTCCGTCATCAGGGCGATGAGTATGAAGATTTCTGTCTTCTGAGTTGTTGCGCTGTGTAGTCTGGTCGATGTTAACCAACGTTTCAGAGGTCATACTGCCTCCGTCATCAGGGCGATGAAACGTTGGTTAACATCGACCACACTACACAGCGCAACAACCCAGAAGACGGATATCTTCAAACAGAAAACAGCCCACTACTTACATGAATAGAATAATTGTTTTTAAGATGATAAGGAAAACTCTACTTAAATTGATCCGGCTTAACAATTTGAATTTTGAATATTTCTTATTTTATTCCGTGTCATGTACAAGAGTGTTCTCCACATCTGTTTTTAAGTAGTCGAATTCGTTTGTTAATATTTGATGCTAATACTCTGTTCTGACGTTCTGTAAGTACACTTAATCAAAGTGTTTACAATGAAACTCGTAACGAAATTACTGACCCGGCAATCAAAAGGAATTGGATCTGATTCGGCCTGAGACGACGGCAAAAATGTTTTTTTTTTTTTTACGAGTCTGAGTTCGAATCCGGGTGATTTCAAACCCGGAGAAGTGTTTTATGCATTTGTAATAGATTTAGTGGATCGTTCAATTTGATATATCTTTTAAATTGAGGAACGAAGCGGTCTCGATCCAGCTGGTACGACTAAATCGCAAATATATGACAAATATATGAATGGACGCTTGTGACAAGTTTTTAATAGGTTAATCGAAACAGTGCCAGTTTACGTCCGAATCTCTTAAACGCCTTAATAAAAAGGTATTAATGGACAGATAAAGACATACGAAGTTATGGTCACCTATGCACTTTCATGCGAAATGTAAAAGGACACTGAGAAGTACAAGGAGACGATGGATTGATCAGTCATAACTAGCTAACTACATAAAATCTAGACGCAGCAGAAGGGCCAAGACCTAATGATGTGTATTGTCGTCATGACATCAGTACACAGATTTACAGAATTTCTTCGTGTCTCGTCGTGAAACGAAATGTATGCTGGGAGCATTCTTCCCTTAACTTGTTACTCGCTGGAGTCGTTCACTACGCAGTGCCTCCGGTTTTACGAGCTTGTCACTTGTTTTACACGAGGGTGTAACCACAATTTCATCTCTCAGACTACGTACTGACATTTGCCACAGCGATCCTACAGTGCTGTAAATAAGACAGCTAAAATTCTTATCAGTAAAAATAAAAACTTACGCCTTTCGGTGTGAATAGACTGGAAGAGTAGTATTACGAGGGCTGTATTTATTAATGTTAAGTTTATTTTAATATTATCCTCCTATTTATTTATTTTATTTAGTGTTCTGTCTGACGACACGTCCATATGAACAGGATCCTTCCATCCTTTTCTCGGACTGGGACCTGTTCATATACGTTCTTGGCAGATGATCCAGAAGTGGTTTGCCATTGCCTTCTTCTGTGTGTGAATGGAGTAATTGTTGGGATGCCACGGAGGAAAACTCCGTGTTGCCTAGACCACGGCCTTGCCCAACACAAGTTATAAATTCGAACCCGAGACCCCAGGATTACAAGGCCAGCGTTCTAACCGCTAGACCACCGTGGCCACATCCTCCTATCTGCTAGTATATCTTTGAAACGGTGTCTACCATTAAAGATTTCAGGCGAAAATGTACTTCTTGTATCCCTCTTATCGGTCTGCTCGATCGCTGTAAGAATATTCGATGAGGCTCACACATTACGAAGCAAATAAACATGCAGTTAAATCTGAAACCTCAACTCGTGTTCTTACCAAGTTTCATACCCATACACAACAACACGTAAAACTATAGTTATGTACGTTTTAAGTTATTCGTTTCTAAGAAGAACCACGAGGGTGGAAGGCTCTTATACGAATAGTAGGATGCAGTATTAGAATTCAGCTTTCTTAACTTAAGCTATCCGTGATTTTAACTTTATTTGTGAGTGTCAGTTTTAATATTTGTACTCTGAATACCTTTTTAAAGGATTTATCATTTTCGATTCCTGCATCCAAGAAAACAACGATTCGTAATTAGGCCACCGAAGTTCTCGCGTCTAATGACTTGTATAAAGCATCTTGTTTATTACGAGGATTAAGAAAACCCCGTTCTGTGGCGCCGAATAGAGCGGATCACCGGTTATCACTGCTTCTCCGTATTCGAGAGGTATCAGGCTACATTCTAACCAACAACCAATTAACCTGAAATGTTCGCGAATTTCAACAGTTCCTCCTACACGTGTCTGTGGTAATACATTAAAAAGAGTCACTACAGCTTTACTCTCAACCCTTCTGAGGAGTTTATTATAGACAACCCACCATTCCACCAATTCTACATGACCTCTGCAGAATCAATTTTAATTCAATCAGCAATATTACGAGTTATTAACATTACCACAGATGTTACACATAAGTAACACTACAATATAAATATTAAATGCATTCATTTTCCCTGATTTATTTCTTAATGTTGTTAAACTTTATGATTTGAGGCTGTCTTCTGGGTTGTAGCGCCATGTAATCTAGTAGGAGTTTACTCATCGAACATAAAGGCATTGAAGATGGAAGCAGGATGTACCTCCGAAACGTTATTAAACTTTTACCATCCTGAAGTTTGAGATACAATTCTGATTGAAGTATTAATGCATATTTCTTCGAGTTTATCCTTGCGATGCTCTGCTATTCAAGAAGCTACGCCTCTTATGTAAAGATTTATTTATTTATATCAAAAATAATTTTAGGAGAATTTTTAAGGAGTCTAATCCGTGAAAACATGAATTTTAGGAGCATTATAGCGTTAAATTATACAGACCTCCGTTCTGATAATAATTGTACGCTCAATCTTACAAAAAAAAGGACGAGAGTTTGTGGGCCTACGGATTTCAGGTTACCTTTATTTAACCGAATTTGTTTTTATGTTACAAGCCTTGATTGTTAATATCACTATTAGTAATAAGCGCAACTAGCCTTTCATTTAAGAATAACATTAAACTGGAATCCAGTCGAATGTTTCCATGTTTCATCTCTTAAATCGATAGCCAAACAGTAAATTTATGAAATAATGGAATTGAAGCCAAGAATCTCTTAACAGCGTTACCATGGCAACGACTGTAACAATTAACGCGTAACAGACACACGCAGTCATGATCATTCCATTATCATCGTATTTCCTCGATTTTAAGACACAATTTCTTCACATCTTAAAATATACGAAATCGGAGTAAGTCTCATGGCGTCTAAGAATCGATATCAAAAAGTTATACCGTGTGACTACAGCGTACGGAAAATCTTTATGTCCATTACGCTATATATGAAACAGGAAACACAAAAATTACAACAAAGAAGATTCCGAAGGTATTAATATAAAACAAGTTTTATGTTTGAATAATTAATTAATTTCTATTTTAATATAAGCATTTTTTTCCTGAAAAAATTTAATAAATCATCCAATGGTGTCTTAAATAGAGGAAATACGATAAAGTAACAAATATGCTAAACATCCGATGATAATTCCACATCATCACTAACAATAAAGAAAAGAGTGTTGTGGATAAGACGGACCAGCTGTCTTGTAATAGGACAGCGCTGGTTTAATCCAGTTCATATTTTCCTCAATATCCATTCTTACATCTTTCTGTGCCTCCATCTACGGGGGCTAGCTCAAAATCGTGTATAACAGTGAGCGCCAGTAACATCTGCAAATGGAGACGGTAGGTTCTTCCGAAGTAACGCCATACGCCTGTTATGTGGCATTAATACCCAGAAGACACCTGTTTGTGTTCAGTCAGTAGTTGACTGCACGCCAGCAACATTTTCCTGAGGACTGATTACGCGCTCAATCTCTGCAGTGCAAACTTTTGCCGCATTTCGGTATTCTGCAACAGACGTCGGTACAGCGAAGATATGGTACGAGCCCCCGTGTTAATGCGAGCTTATCGTACTAAAAGCGACCGTTCAATGCGAAAATGGAGCATCGATTTTCAATGTACACGTCTCTGTTCATGTCAAACGAGGAAACATACAGAATGGATACATTCTGTATTAAAAAAAGAACGTATCTGCCGCCTCGACTTTCGGTAACAAAAATAGTAGCTGAACTAAATCCGTGGTTAAAAACATAGGATGTATTAAATTGTGTGAGGCAGAGTCCAATGTTGGGGGCTTTGTATTAATGATAATGAACCCTGTGGCTCTTTAATCTGAGAATTAATTCAGCAGTCAATTTTGTAAAGTATTTGTAGTTTGTTAAATGGCTGAACAGTCGGTTCCTCTCAAAATGTGTCTGTTAATTGGTGGGCGGATTGAACAGTTTATAAATATACGTTCCATGTATCCATAGTAACTATCTACAAGAATGTATTTCGTCACAACCCAGCAGATCACAAACGATTTATTAATCACAATAAGGACCTCAAAATCAACACAATTTATCTTTACCATTTCAGATTTAATGTTAGAATATCGATACTCTTTTTATATTCTGGTTATGGTCACAGCACACATATTAATCACAAATATCCAGTCCAGTGACGATGGAATAGTTATGAAGTTTTTAATCAGTTTATTAGATAATTAGTCAGTGATTTATTTTATATAGTAGTTTAGTATTGGGTGTGGTAATCAGGCTGTTAGTTAATCCATCATTCGCTTGGTAATGTAGTCAATATTTTGGTTAATCTGTCCGTCACTTACTGAGTTATTCAATCGATTATTAAATCGGTTTGTTAGTCAAATAATTACGCACTCTTTCATTTAGTAAATTAGGCACCGCGTTATTATTATTTATTTATTTAGTGTTCTGTCTGACGACAGGTCCATATGAACAGAATCCTTCCATCCTTTTCTCGGACTGGGACCTGTTCATATACGTTCTTGGCAGATGATCCAGAAGTGGTTTGCCATTGCCTTCTTCTGTGTGTGAATGGAGTAATTGTTGGGATGCCACGGAGGAAAACTCCGTGTTGCCTAGACCACGGCCTTGCCCAACATAAGTTATAAATTCGGGCACCGCCGGGAATCGAACCCGAGACCCCAGGATTACAAGGCCAGCGTTCTAACCGCTAGACCACCTCATCTTATTATTATTTAGTGTTCTGTCTGACGACAGGTCCATATGAACAGGATCCTTCCATCCTTTTCTCGGACTGGGACCTGTTCATATACGTTCTTGGCAGATGGTCCAGAAGTGGTTTGCCATTGCCTTCTTCTGTGTGTGAACGCCGTTTACAGTGTAAGACTGTAATTTTGAGACTTGCGGGGTGAGGAAGTGGAGTTTCAGCCTTTAACGTTTCGAACTTCCTGCATTCCTTGCAAGTCTCAAGATTACAGACGCGTACTATTATTATTATTATTATTATTATTATTATTATTTAGTGTTCTGTCTAACGACAGGTCCATATGAACAGGATCCTTCCATCCTTTTCTCGGAGTGGGACCTGTTCATATACGTTCTTGGCAGATGATCCAGAAGTGGTTTGCCATTGCCTTCTTCTGTGTGTGAATGGAGTAATTGTTGGGATGCCACGGAGAAACCGGGGAAGCCCCCGGAGGAAAACTCCGTGTTGCCTAGACCACGGCCTTGCCCAACACAAGTTATAAATTCGGGCACCACCGGGAATCGAACCCGAGACCCCAGGATTACACCGCGTTACTTAATAGAAAAGACAACATATCCGTTAATTACATTCGTAGATATTAGATTGATTTTTACGGCGTTGATTGTAAACATTTGCTTCTAGATCTATTCGGTGTTGCAATTCATTCATCCATTAATTAATTCGAGGTTCATTTAAGTAGCTTTAGAAAAGCCAAGTGCAGCGTTGCAGCGACAGGAGGTCCGCTACCCGCAACACACAGGCAGTGCTAATGATTTATTCTGTTTCAGAGTCCCAACTTGGTCGCCGCCTCAAAAGTGAGCAAAGCCTCTGCCATTAGTTCTGTTGCTGGACCACTAGGATTCACATCAGAACATTCCAACACTCTGCTTCGTAAAGACTAGTTTGTCTTCATTAAGAAGGCGGAAAGGGCTTCATGTCTTCAAATCGTCACCGTATCAGCGCTTTTCAGTACAAATATATTTCTGAGAATAACCTAAATTTTATTTAGATATTCCTGCCATTGCTCAATGCTTTTTTAATTAAGTTGCTTCAGTAATATCAATATGGAGGCGTTTCGAAATTCTGAGATGAGTGGGAAGAAGTCATCATTTAATATAGACCCTTAGATTATGCATGCTAACAGATAACCAAAAGATGTTCGTCTCTTAAAATACTCGCACAGCTGAAGCAGCTAATCTATTAAATTACTTTACCTGTAAATAATAAATGCCAACATGGCTGCCGGATAAAGCATGTGTTTGCTCCGTTTAGTAGTAATAAGCAATGAGCTATACTTCAGCTAGGCACTTAGTGCGCCGTAAAATATCGAATTACAAAATGTTAAGTTTTAATGTTGTTTATAAATCAGTAATATCCTTGCACGTTCCCAGCGACTCGAATTTATTTTGTTTAAACAAACAGAACATGTACCTGGAATTTGGTGTTCAGTTTAATCGTACGCTGGGCAATTATTTTATTTAGAAGTTTTAGCTGTATATCTTAATTTGCATAAAATATATAAACATTATTATTATTATTATTTATTATTTTCTTTAGTGTTCTGTCTGACGACAGGTCCATATGAACAGGATCCTTCCATCCTTTTCTCGGACTGGGACCTGTTCATATACGTTCTTGGCAGATGATCCAGAAGTGGTTTGCCATTGCCTTCTTCTGTGTGTGAATGGAGTAATTGTTGGGATGCCACGGAGGAAAACTCCGTGTTGCCTAGACCACGGCCTTGCCCAACACAAGTTATAACTTCGGGCACCGCCGGGAATCGAACCCGAGACCCCAGGATTACAAGGCCAGCGTTCTAACCGCCAGACCACCGTTGCTTCATATAAACATTAAACCACATCAAACTTTATAAACGCGTTTCTACCCATTATTTTAGTACTTAAACTTATGACAAAAAACTGCATATCGCTTTTATATGGAAATAACTGCTTCGCTCTGCGTCTTTACAATGTACGTTCTGTTTTTATGGAACATATGTTAACTGAGTACAACTGCACTACAAATAAAATACTTCATACAAGCCTAGAAAATTTATTATACGAAATACGACAAATCTGCCGAAGTGTGGAATTCTGACGTCATACCTCAGAGCCTTAACAGAGGTGGTTCAGCAAATTAAAACATGTGATCCCAGCTCTGCCCGAGTGTGGCGTAGCAAGCACCAGCGCTGGCTGAAGAACGCAAATCTCTTGCGCGTCAGAAAACGAGCAGTGCCGATAACGTAACTGTTACTCTGTGGTGCAACGAGGCGGGGTGAACAGAGAACCGATACGACGGATTATCAAATTCCGGCTACAGTGTTTTGGAGGCAAACGCCGTGGCCTATTTCGAAAGCACAACACACTTTCATTTATTTGTTACGTAAAAACTTTCTAATGTATACTGCATGTATTCGTTCCAATCCAAGAGCTCTCGTTTGCCTGAAGCCTTGACATTCTAGTACGTACAAATGTAAACGCAGAAGAAATTGATTTCTGTTTGTCTAGTAAGAACTGTTTTGCCTGACGTAGACAAGAATGCCTCAAGCCTGCTTCGCGCATTCATCAATTATTCATTTGCAGTCCGAATGAATACAGAATTGAAGAGGTTTCTGCTAGACAGATACAACTCCACAAATTTCTAAAACTAGTCTGTTACCATGTGGTTTATTAATACGCTTTAAATATAAGAAGTTCATGACTTATTATAAATATATATTGTTTAAATCTTGTCCGTCTAATCACAATAGATTCTTATTAAATATTGAAATATTACAATAATTAACATTTAAAATATTTAAAATATTAAATGACGTTCTTTATCGAAATATTCGATTTACAATAGACCATCATTTTTCACGACATGTTTCAGTTCCTATATATTTATTATATCACAATATGACGCAACTTTACCATCTCATGACTTATTATAAGTTGATAATCACAATTTTTTTTTTATTCAGTTTCCCCCCCCCCCCCCCAATGTCTTCCCCTTTTCACCACTTTCTTTACGTCTCCTTCTTGTTAATATTTATTTATTAGTTTTATTAATTAAAATAGTTTATTGATTATGTACGTAATTAGGTAAATTAATCACGTCTTTGTCGAATCTCATCTCTTTTGGGGTGGGGGGCAACTCCGTTAATTATACAATGTCACCAAATAACGAATTACGGAACGAGGGATGTACAATAGTAAACAAATCTTTCATAAAACTACCTGCAAAAATTGGCTATACTAACGATATTTTCCTGTCAGTACTTTAAAGTATTTTATGCAGACATTACAGTGGCAGTTTAGATATAATTAAATGACTACTGTTCTCTCCCGCTTGTCGTGAACTAGACTATTTTCTTACACAGTCGTAAATCGTCCTGTGAAACAGGAATTGCTGTGCTCATAAACAAGTGAACAGCAAATAATGTGAGTTGGACGACCAAAGAGAGGAGATTATTCTGTACAACAGTCATACCAAATGAAATTAAAAACTTTTTATTAGTTCATAATTCATAACAAATATACTATTCAGTGAAAAAAATGTTGCACTACTATAGAATTAGGTCTAACCTCTAGCCTAGAGGTGAAGAAGATGATATCAGGTAAGTCTCGCGTTATGGTTTGGATCCCGCATAAAGGTGTTAAGTCACCTGAGCTTTCCGACATTATTTCACAAATCGATCAACATTCCCAGTCATCTAAAATCCAGATTCCTATCTGTCATTACAACAGCGTTGTACAAATCACAGCTGACTCGTGTGGAGTCGTGTTAAGTGCCCGTCCTCGAGCCTCTAATGCGGCCATAAAGCTTACGAGCACTCGTGTCCACGCGATAAAAGTTTCAGCCTCATACCAGGGTGTAAGCCGTCTTATTACGTAGTACAGATGACGAGTCAATTTCGAACGGAGAACGAGTAATGCAGTTACATTATTTCATCACCAGATACAGTTGTGATGACGTCATACCTGATAGTTCTGCTGATAAATATAAACAGTCAAAATACAATAGCATTATTTATGTATTACGAGGGGGATTTGACTCTTTGGTTAGCCGACACCAGTTTCCTCTCATAGCTCAGTTAATATGAGAAGCATGCTAACAAGAGATGGTTCTGTACTTACCGGCACTTTGATGCTAAGCCCCGCCAACATTCCACACTCGTACGCAGCTAGGGCAAACCCGACATCCTTTGAGAAACAGAATGCGTTTGTAGACTTGCTGTATGGGAGAAATGAGAAATTCATAAACAGTTTTAGTCAGAGAATGAAAACAGAAAGAAGTAAGCGTAGACAGCAGGATAAGATATAAGTAAAGAGCGGGAGTATGGAATGGCCTCACCTTTAACACAATGGGTTCAAGTCTAGGGATGTTAATTAACCAACGGGTTTAATTAAAAAGGCTGGGAATTTCATTTAAAGTTCAGATATTATAAGTTTGTCAGAGATGAAATTGTTCTATGCTGATAGTAAATCGATTATAGTGAACTTAAGCAAGTTTTATGCTCAGTCAAAATCCACAGGTCCCCTTAAAATAGTTGAAATGTATACAACTCATCCGTATTAGCAATTTACCACGACTATATTATCATCGAACCAAGAATACTCTACTGACAAATGTTTAGAATTTTCAACATAAGTTTCGCCTATGAAGTTTAAACGTTCGATTTCAACATCGTGTGATAATGTACTCTTTTCAAAATACACTGCATACGTATAACACATATAAATTCATAAAGTGTATTTAAATGCAACGCACTGTATAAAAAATTGTAAGAAACATAAAATAATACAAAACCACCACACACGAGAGCAAAAAATCCCATTCTTATAAACGCATAGGCCTATACAGCGGGTTGCATCCTATTACTCTGTAATTTAACTTCAAATCGAAGAAACTTTTCCTATAAACTGACAGATTTTAATGACATCCGTGCCTTTTTTTATACCAATTAAAATTCTATATGAGATTCATTTAAAGCAAAGCGCGTATACTGGACAGCTAAGAAAAAAAAAAACAATTGCACCAAAATATTTAATGTAAAACCACACAAATCCAAATTTCATCAAAATCCGTTCAGTGCCATCTGAAGTAAAATACACGAACGGATAAGAGAACCACTACATATTAATGTATTAATTCAATATTTGTTTAAATCTTGTCAGTCTAATCACAATAAAATTCCTATTATATTTTAATATTTAATAGGAATTTTATTGTGATTAGACTGACAAGATTTAAACAAATATATATTTATCACAATATGACGCAACTTTATCATCTCGTATTAATTCAATTTTTTTTTAAAAAACAACGCAAAACCATTTTAAACAGAATAATTATAAGTTCTGTCCATCATTCATGTATCGAATTCATCGCTGACTCAAGTGGTCCATTCATTAGTCCATAATCTCGCCTTTACACGACGAGTGTGTTGCTGTAATAAATATAGAAGAAGAAGAAGAAGAAGTTGGTGAACGAGCACACAAGAACGCTACAAGGTATAGAAATCTTGCTGCAACAACGGCATAAGTAGTTTTAAAAACTGGGGTTCACATGAGGGCGCTCAGTAGGAGGAAGAATTCCCTCGCTATTCCATTACCACAGCCCCAGATCGACCTAAAGAAACGCTCCGAACAACCATATTTAAGCTTGGCTACAACAGGGAAAGTAAGTCTGAACAGATAACGCATAAGAACATGGCGCACGGTCGAACTTTGTGGCTGATGGTAAAAGATTTATGAGGAAATTACCTACTTTTAAAAATGAATCCAGAAGTTAGTGACTGCATTTATAAAAAAAAAATCTGCTCTTAAACCATATTCTCAGATAGTTATTTATGAAATTTGGTGTAGTACAGCGAATCTATCCAGTACAAGTTCTTAAAAACACTCGTCACGTACAAAGTATAGATCTGAGTAAAATATATAAAATAAATATCCTATTTAAAATATTTTCTACCAGTGAGAAATCTGAGCCATCCTGTAAAAAAATTCAGTGTTCGTGCTGTCGCATACTTTCGTCACAAAGCGCTATATTACTACTGCGCAGTGTTTTATTTGTACGCCACACCCTTTATTACACGCTGTGTGTCAGCAGAAATTAATATCAAGACCACTCACGGATGCTTAATAACAGGTACAGAGCATTTACAAATTGGTACTCCAAGCTGGAGTACGGCACAAATGTTGAACTAGAAGAAATGTACAGCTTTCAGACACGCAGATCTGCAAAGAAAGCCTGTAAGTTGGGGTGGGAGAAGACACGAATGTAAGAGGCTGACCGATTGAGTCCTGGTGTAATGAAAGAAAGGCTTCGATATCCTTGCACTCTACAGTCGGCGGACACAGAGGCTCTCTTCAATGCGCCACCTGCACTGCCGATGACAGTCTATCCATCTACGATGGTTATCGAGTCGAGATAAAGGCGAAGAAGGCAACCAGTGCGACAAGCTTCCACAGACACTGAACATCATTTTTCTTTGAACCTTCTTCATGTGTCCCTTTTCTTCCATTATCGATTTACGTACTTTAATTATTCTTTCTTTCCTTTGTGTTACTTTCCATTCTTTAAAACTTAGAACAACAAAATAAAGCTAAGAGGGAAACCTGGTCTTACTGCCACATTCTATGGGTGTACTGTCACATAGTTCGTACAGCCACTGATAGATGGAAGCACGAGTAAGTCATATGACCCCTAATAGATGGCTGCACGATCGGTTGATAGAACTGGCAGACGAACACGTAACTAAATTTTTTTATATAATAGGCTTACAGATAACAGCTGTGAAGAACTTAACCGAGACTTATATTTTGAAATAAGTATTTAATAAATTTTATATTATGAGTTTGAAAGGCCGTGTCATAGCTCAGGTGGTTAGTAATCGATTTCGCAGAGGCCCATTTCTCTCCCAAGACAGTGTATGTGCGATCTGTACTTTCACAGGTTAGGTTAGGTTAGGTTAGGTTAGTTTAGGTTAGGTTAGGTTAGGTTAGGTTAGGTTTGGTTAGGTTAGTTTAGGTTAGGTTAGTTTAGGTTAGGTTAGGTAAGGTTAGGTTAGGTTAGTTTAGGTTAGGTTAGGTTAGGTTAGGTTAGGTTAGGTTAGTTTAGGTTAGGTTAGGTTAGGTTAGTTTAGGTTAGGTTAGGTTAGGTTAGGTAAGGTTAGGTTAGTTTAGGTTAGGTTAGGTTAGGTTAGTTTAGGTTAGGTTAGTTTAGGTTAGGTTAGGTTAGTTTAGGTTAGGTTAGGTTAGTTTAGGTTAGGTTAGTTTAGGTTAGGTTAGTTTAGGTTAGGTTAGGTTAGGTTAGTTTAGGTTAGTTTAGGTTAGGTTAGTTTAGGTTAGGTTAGTTTAGGTTAGGTTAGTTTAGGTTAGGTTAGGTTTGGTTAGGTTAGGTTAGGTTAGGTTAGGTTAGGTTAGGTTAGTTTAGTTTAGGTTAGGTAAGGTTAGGTTATGTTAGTTTAGGTTAGGTTAGGTTAGGTTAGTTTAGGTTAGGTTAGGTTAGGTTAGGTAAGGTTAGGTTAGTTTAGGTTAG
Source organism: Zootermopsis nevadensis (assembly GCF_977971745.1). Taxonomy (NCBI): domain Eukaryota; kingdom Metazoa; phylum Arthropoda; class Insecta; order Blattodea; family Termopsidae; genus Zootermopsis; species Zootermopsis nevadensis. The sequence continues at coordinate 12,854,082 of NW_028259138.1, forward strand.
GTTAGGTTAGGTTAGTTTAGGTTAGGTTAGTTTAGATTAGGTTAGGTTAGGTTAGTTTAGGTTAGTTTAGTTTAGGTTAGGTTAGGTTAGGTTAGGAGAGCGGGTTCTTGGTTCGCAGACTGTGCTTTGTCGCGAAGTCGAAGCACTATAGCAGAATCCAGTTCTTCCTTGTGCGAGGTGAAATTCGTCCCGCCTCTCTGCTATTCTATTGCAATTGGCTTTAAGTGCCCGGCCTGTACACGCAGCATCCGTACGATTCGAAGCCAAGCTCCGGGGCTGATTTATAGACATTCAATCCCCGGATTGAAGGCAGATCTTCTCTGTCTCTTTTTCAAATTAAATCTGTGCAGAACATAGGCAAGGGACGGCAATATTTTCAGTTCCCTCTTGAAGGCAAATGAATCTGTCCAGGCTGGTTGATCCAAGAAGAAATTAAGTCGTGGAGAGAGAATATCCATTTTATTGCAATAGGCTCTCAGACTACCAGAAGCCTATATTTTATAACTTCAATCAAGCTCCTGAGATTGTGAGCTATAAATATACGTTTAAACGTATAGCGAAAATACAGCCCAAGGCAACATTTCCATCGCCATGCTAACCTGCGAATAGCTTTAATATTTTGTGAGTGTGGGCCTACGTGTGCTTATGTAAACGTCACAAACATACTCCACAGTTCTTTACCCATGCAAGAGATATCAATTAAAACCTCTTTTTAGCCACTTTAATCCAGCTGATTTGACTAGACCCATTTGAGTACTCTAAATTCTGTTCAAATTTTCAAAAAAAAATTTTTGCCCGATTTTGTTCAGCTCTACGCATTACATATCCCCTCATATTAACCCCTCTGATGCTGTTCTTATTCTGACGCTTATGACCTCTAACCATCCTGACCCCTGACCTTCTGCAAAACGTGAATGAAGGCGAAGACGTGAAAGAGTCAGGCTCAGGTACCTTATATTTTAACGTGGAATGCGAACCACGGTGGGTGCCTAGTGACCTCTATGGGCACAATGTCCTTTTTAACTTCGAACGATTTGAAATGTACGAATTATTAAGTGCTCCTTATTCATCTGTTATTGTATTGAAATATTCTTCTTGGAACTTTATCAGACATTCTTATGCTATATTCTTGCCTTAAACAAAATGTCAAAATAAAATAGGAAGTTGAGATTATAGTTATAAAATAATACACTACATTGTTTTAAGTCGTAGAAAGGACACGGCAAGACGGAAATAATGCGTTCCTTGACAGAAGAAAACGAATTAGTATCACTAACAACAGTAGCAATAATATTAATATTACTAACACAATTACAGTGATCCTTATCACGTAGTTGGCATTACATTTTTACAATAAAATTAACCCATGGTTTAGACAAAAATGAGACACGGAGGATTATTTAGAATCTTTCTAATAATGACATTTTTCTAAGCGTACATTCTTCTGAGGTCGATGTTATTTAATGTTGCCGTATATGAAATAACCCCAAAGAGGTATTTCGCCATCAGTTCTCTTCTTTTATTTTACTTCTTATGAACTTAGCCTGTCTGAATTCTTCTGTTGTGTTTTCGCGCTCTGTCATCATCGTCATCATTGAAATTGTGTAACATCAAAGTAGCTACTAGCACGAAGGCCACCTGAAAATCGGAAGGCTGTGTCTCCTCGTTTGCCTCCTTGCAGAAGTTTCTAAGTTACCAGCACGCGAGAGTTTCTGCTTGTATTTGCCCTTCGAATTGCTTTTATCATCTTTTTATTTCATTCCTCATCCCTGTCTTTTAAGTCGCTCCGGTTCGGGGCTGAACTGATGAAGGGTGGAGCAGGGAAGTTGACAGATCCGGGAACATGACTGCAGGAGACGCGCCCTGAATAGGAACGGGCTCAGGAACGCGGCCAAATAGAGAAAAAGAACAGAGGAGAAACCTGGCCTGGTTCACGGGGGGGCTGAGGTCTGATGTAAGACGAATGAGGTCAAGCTATGAATGTGTTCGGAATATTACAAGCACATATCCCTGGGAGGTACACTTACAGAGAAACGCTGACAGTAGCTGTTTCAAGAAGCCTTCTGCAGATTACTTCTAATTTAATCTCAAATTTTTTACACAGCATCGAATTAGATGAAAAGATGGTTATGAATTATTATGTACGTAACTTGGAAGGAGGCCTATTTCAATGTCCGGGACTGTACCTCGAGATACTATGGAACACTATGAAAATTCTTGTCTATCGAACTAGTTGCATCCGGAATATTAAATATATATTCTAGGTTCGTGAACGTTATAGCTACGCCAGACCGCTGTGTCTTATAAATCTGAGAACGAATAATTAAAATTGATCAGTTACTAATAAAAGTCACGCAGAGAGCAGATAAATGTACAGAAGAGGTTTCTGTAGATATAAATATATTGGTGGGAACATATATAACGTATAAGACGTAGAATAAGCTATAATTTTGTGATATAAAGTTATTCAAATCTAGAAGAGAGGAAAAAAAAACATTCTACTTGCTGTTCGACAAAGATTCGACTGTCGTCTGCCTTTCCCAGAACGATTTCGTATCTTCTGAGCATCTTGTCTTCGGAAGGGCCGACACAGACATCTATTTTTCCAGTTTCAAACCACACATATGTTGTTTCGGTCTATTGAAAGTCTGCAGGCGTATTGAATAGGCCCTAGAATTTCATTACCATTTTTACTAGCTTCACTTATAATCGAATCACACATGTCTTTTTACAAAGAGCGAAATATCGTCCCCAGGACGACAAACCAAAATTAACATGCAAACAGCGCTGATGGCAATGAATGCAAGAAAGCTTCAATGACGACCAATTCACTAGTGACCTTGACAGACGAGCTGGGTTGCAAATGTCGTTCGTTTGATGTTCTCTTACGCAGGCAAATGCCTTTGGACTGTTCTGCGTAAAACAATTAACGTTGCTCTAGAAATTTCTTCTTATGGAACACGAAAGCTCGCCATTGAAGTCGCTTAAATCGGTTTCCGGTACTCATAACCTGAATTCCTTAGAACTGTTTACATATTAACATTCACTATTCGTCTAGACATCCAAAATACTTTCATCCAACATAGTTGCGCACTTCTTTTACTAATTCGTCCTGAGTGTCCAATCCATCTCAACTTCTAGATTTAATCACCCCGAATAAAATTATGTGAAAACAAAAAAAATCAAGAACTTATTCGTTAGTTTCTTCCTATCTCCTCATACTTAATGTATCTTACGTTAAGATATTCCCCTGAGCACTATGTTGCCAGACATCTTCAATATTTTTATTTAGAACTCCGATTAATATGCGCAATTATATAGGAATGGAAGAAAATATGTACAGCAAAGAAACATGGTTTGATAATGTAGACCTGATTCATTTGTCTCATTACAATGTCCAGTGGAGGTCTCTTGTGTACACGGTAATGAACCTTAGGTTTCCATAAAGGACATGACAATAAGAGTACCAACACGATTGGCAACTTATCATCATCCGACTGCAGTTGGGGTGATTACTGACCTCTCTTCTCTAACCTCCACGCCACGTCTCATATGTTTGTTTCTCTGTTTTCTTATATTTCCACTGCAGCACTCTTCCAATCTGAGGTTCTCGGTTCGTTACCCTGGAACCCTTGCTTCTGTCAGTCCTACTTCTCCAGTGACACAGTTCTGTAGTTACGTATTTCTGTGATAAAACACGAACACATCGACAGATGACATGTCAGGTCATAATTCGTATGTACATGCATGGATATATTTGTATATTTGGATTCTACGTATGCGAAATGCCGGTTGGTACCTTGAATTAGCCTACAACCGTATCCTTCCATATCCTTTCCAATTCATTATTCTTTAATCATTCTCTCAATTAATTACATAGCTTGTTATTGACAGCGTCGTTAAAAATCAACACTCTAAATATGTTCGTACGTAACGTGCGTGTGTTATAGTAGACCATTCCGGGTTAAGAACTACAGACATCAGGTTCTGTTTGTATAGCACAACCTAGACTCCAGCTTCGGTACATGAAATAGACTCATATGTAAACGTATACATGTCTATGTGTAATAGATATATACGTCTATGAGGTCTATATTCTAAGTTATGTAAAGTATGGATTGTACTGGATTGACATGAATTGAAATAAAATTAGGGCAGATCATTTTAATACTCTACCAAGTTCCATAGAATTGCCTACGGTGGTTTCGGATAAAAATCAAACGAATTCTTTGACTTTCATACAAAGATCGCATATGAAGTCTGTCTGTTATAGGGTCCCACGGCCCGTCTCTGTAAACACACACGTAGCTGGAAACCCCCCACCCCAAAATATTATACGGCCGACATGATAAGTCACTGCCCATCACCAGAGGAACAATATACGCGTATTTAATCATTAATTCTCCATCCGAAGGCCCACGTTATTTTAGAAATGAAACCATCAGTCGATGTAATCGAGTAGAATTACGTAGACATGCCAGTACATTCGACGTTCCCCGCCAAAGACGAGAGAAACTGGACCAGAATTCACCCAAGTATGTCTTGAACGCTGACCTACATAAAGTATCCTCCTCGCGCGATTACCCCAGTCTCCAAGAGCTCTTTATGCAACCTGTAATGGGCAACGAGCATGTGTCTGCCCGTCCGCCCGCACGCCATCTTCGAAACTACTCGCTGTATTTATATAATATATAATAAATGTATCTGGGGGAATTTATTTTTGGTTTATGTCGACCCAATACAAACCCCTGCTTCGGTATTATTAATAGCGAGTCAATTACAATAAATTCGTTGCGCGATATTCAACTTAATTTTGTCAAAATCACTTCATCGTACATAAAGCTATAAGACGACGTAACATATTCATATAACTTAATATATAAAACTTTTTATATGACACGTCTTAATGTAAATATTTTTGACGTAGTAGAGATTTATTTCAAAGAGACTGAAGGCGGTGAAGGGAAGAGAAGAGATGAAAGAATAAATCTCCATGAGCAAATTTCTGTGGTGTGTATAGAATCATTTCTTTAGATGGTGATTTAATACTTTTAAACCATCTATTTTTATTCTTCATTCGCTCGTCCTTACCATCGCTTTGATGTTTAAAATCGCATTTTCATAACGCGGCGTCTTGCTTAGGCCACAGCGTCTCCAGAAAGATCTCGAAACATGATCTCTTGTAGCTTCATATTACCACGAACAAAATTACACGAGACGAATAAAAAATACATTATCTTTTAACGAGGTGTGAACATCACGAGACAGGAAGAGGACATCTCTTTCTTTCAACATTCCCTGTGACCTGGAAATAGGTGGCAGGAGATAGGACCCAAGATCCAATTCTTGTGGACACTGTAATGGACCTTCGATTTCCACGAAATGTAACTTCTTAAACCAGCAGTTTCAGGAAGACCAAAAATCTTACAACTGAATTACTCAGTTTCATAGCTAACTAGTTAATTGTATAAAGTGAAACTTTCGCGGCGACTCAAGTTGATGAAAGACCGTCGGGCTACAGAGCACCAGGTTGTTACGTAGCTGCCCTGAGGATGGGAGCAGAGATAGCTCTCGAAACGTTGGCAGAAGATATGGTTCATTCACCATTCAGCCACCTTGTGAGCCCGAGAGTCTTTCATTAACTAGTTAACTGTTGCACTAGCTTAATTGGTTTGTTAGCTACGTACCTAGATAATTAGTTGTTGGTCAGTCGGTCCCTTCTTTGTAAGGACACTAGAACTTCACACTACCCTCTCCGCGAAATGTGGTTCTTGTTGGCATTAAAATGCATGACTCGAAGCTTCTTACACATTGCCAAAGCTCAGAGGCATGACGTCATACGCCTTCACTTACATGTCAAAGGAGTAGAATTTTAGGCAGGTAGAAATTTTATACCATGTTAAGTGGGCCCCTCGTCAAACCGAAATGGCCATCAGATATGGAGCGTAAGTGCAAATGTACTGAATGATCAGTTGCCGACAACGCACGAAGAGAGGTCCTTTTTCTTGCGAGGTTAACAAACCCTCAACGTAAAACTACCGGAATGTTACTAAAGCTTACACAGCACACAGGACTTCGATTGTCTGCGACGACCTAAAAAAATGAAAATTAACACAGGATTCGACCCCTCGAATTTCAATATTTTCTGTACATCATGTTCATTGCAAATATCAGATGAGGATTAGGCCTTAACACTCCTCTTAATAGCTGTATACGAGGTCATACAGGACACAGGACCGGTCCCTGAACTTGCAGACGATAGAATCCACGTATTTTTAACGTAAAACAATGAGTAATAATCACTTAGCAGCACTGAAATGCTTTATTTAGTTAAGAGGGCCGAGTGAGTTATTGACGTCCTACAAAAGGCAGCTGATGTATTGTTATAAACGCGCATGCCCCAACTTGTGGATAAAAGTGACGATAAATAAGGCAGCTTTTGCAAGGAAAATATCGCGTATTATTATTATTAAATTACACACGTTCCGTTATTCTGAAAATTTGGTCTCTTACTCTAAAGAAGTAACATGAATTTCACGTTATTCAAATCTATGTGCCTATGGAAATGTTTAGAAGTGAACTGATTAATATTCTTCTATAATTATTACCAGGGAAGCATAATTAAGAAGGTTCAGATCGATTTAATAATGACAACAGTACCTTGAGACCTCTGCTTGGAAGACAGTCGCTTGTTCGTCTATGCGATAAATATTACCGAAAATAAATAAACTAAAATTTAAGCCAGTATAGGAGCATCATAATTCCTACCAAACAAGAAACTCCACGCCATTTTATAAGAAGGAGATTCATCGCATAGAATGTTGTTACACGCCATAAAGATATGTACGGGCAATTCTCTTTATGATATACATTTAAAGAAACAGCTTCGATTAAAGAATGTGACTACATACGAAATATCTCTCTCAGACGTTAATCAGCAGTAAACAAACATCACGGTCTAATTCTAATTAAAAAAAGAGAAACCATACTTCGTCGATTTACAATTGGAACAGTTCCAATTGTAAATCGATTATTCGATATGGAACAAAGAATGATATTTTAATTATTTTAATTATCTTATTTTAAATACATTGTGATTTGACGGAATAACCTAATAATTTAATTTAATTTTAATTCAATAAATCACAATATGACGCAACTACACTATTTTATGAAAGAAAATAAGTTAAATCTTCAAATCCTACAAAATTCGGAATGTTTCTCTATTTAATCTGGTTATAACAGGTTCTCTGTGAAGTTCTGTAACACATATTTCACAGTGAATACAAGATGGCGGCTGCTTGTACAAGAATTCAGCAAATTGTTGAGCCTTCTGTAATGTTGATGATAAATCTTGTTGGGACAACAACGGAGGTCGCTACATCTGTGAGAATGAATACATCACAGAGGTGTGGAATCCGAGAGCTGAAACTGGCTTGTTAATTTCGTTTATTCATAAGTTTTCAAGTTGCTTCGAATAAAAATAAACATTTCAAGTAAACGTACACAAGTCGGTTGTTTCTGTAGTATATTATTATTTAATCGCGTGGGGGGGGGGGGGCGAAAACAAAATGTTGTATTTGTGCGTTGTTACAAACAGAAAGATGAATCTGTGAATTACGTAACAGGCTCTACACAAATATGAAGTGAATAGAATTTAAAATCCCTACCTTAATATATCAGTAACACAAATTTTGTAAATATATAAATCGTCAAATTGTTTAATGTTATCTCCCCACACATTCAACGTGAGCTAAAACATTTTAAAATAAGTATCTCAGATCTATACCACTGTTTCTACCGAAATATTTAAGTTTTTTATCCGATCACATTTCACTAAAGTACCCGATTAGACGTGCCCGAACAGTAAAGGCTTGCCAGTGTTTCAATTGCTTCGACTGCCATATCTTTCCCGAGTATAAAATATCTCGTACTTTAAAGTAAACCTGAGATTCAACTAGTGTACACTATCATCACAAACGACGCTCTGGCGACCGAACCATTGCTATCGAAAGTCACGTTGGGATAGATGTACCGAGTTACTAAACTTTAAGAATAAGATTTATTTTTCATAACCAAAGCAATGTAAATTACTGACAGCCACGTGTTCTGGTATGCAATTTACATAAATAAAATAAAATAAAGATAGAAAATTTATAATTATTTATCTACAGTGTTCCTACTATAAAAACTTCATACGTAATGATTAGTAGGCTTAAGAATTACTTTTCTTTGCGTGGACAGGTCAGTTTCTTAGTAAAGTTTAAGTTGTATATTATTTAATTATATATTCAATTGCTGAGGTAAGTAGTTATTTAATAAGTCATCCTAAGGAGGTCCTGTCACCAAGGTCAAGTCATACAGGACAACGCAGTTTCGATGGGGAAATAGGAAATTCGTACAGAAACTGTCTATAGGAAGACAAGGTATGCGATGGAAGGATAAGTATGTATTTCGCGGAACAAACTGGTGATGATTTGAATTGAATTGAATTTAAACGGAATCGATACTTTGGCTATGTCCGTCAATATAAGTATGTATTTAGCCAGGTAATTAGTTAGTTGGTTGGTTAGTTAGTTGGTTAGTTTGTTAGTTAGTTAGTTAGTTAGTTAGTTGGTTAGTTAGTTGGTTAGTTACTTAGTTAGTTAGTTTGCTAGTTAGTTAGTTAGTTAGTTAGTTAGTTAGTTAGTTAGTTTGTTAGTTAGTTGGTTGGTTAGTTTGTTAGTTAGTTGGTTAGTTAGTTAGTTTGTTATTAGTTAGTTGGTTAGTTTGTTAGTTAGTTTGTTAGTTGGTTAGTTAGTTAGTTAGTTGGTTAGTTAGTTAGTTGGTTAGTTGGTTAGATAGTTTGTTAGTTAGTTAGTTAGTTGGTTGGTTAGTTAGTTAGTTAGGCCTAGCTACGTAAAAGAAGAACCTGACGTTAAGAAACGAGAAAACCCTTGTGTAACAGTGACATAACTGGAATTCTAGTCCACACTACTGAACGGTCCTGCCAGCACAATGCGCCAACTGGTACATTTTATCTGTGTAATTCTGTGACTTGGTGCAGGGCATTGAATCAGAATCACAAAAGAGGACAATCTGACTTCCATTCAAACGCGACAGAACTTTGCATGCGGGCATCTCCTCGTTATGCCCTGGGCACAAACCACCGGCTTTTATAAAGCACAAATTCCCGTTCTCGTATCTATTTTGGGGCGTAAGGTTTCAGCTTCACTCGCAAATTCCAGGATAGAAGCAAAGGCTTTTCAAACGATGACAGGACCTACAGACCGCATTATACTACATTTTGATAAATATAACCATAAAGGATATTCGGGGTCTTATCTAATTACCCAGGTCAGCAACAAATTAACTAGAGCGACAAAAACATATTAAAACATGCATACAAACTGTTTACACTTTGAAGGGTACTAATGCCAAACGCGTTTCGACCTCAAGAGGTCTTCATCAGTGGGAAATAAACAGGTTAATTTATTTAATACAAATCAAAAAGATTATGGTTTTTAACAGAGTATAAAAGGTATATACTTTATAAAACCACACTTAAGTAACACCTCATTGGACGCTGATTGCACACTTAGCTTTTATATTCCAATACACTACAAGGCGGTTAGAACGCTGGCCTTGTAATCCTGGGGGTCTCGGGTTCGATTCCCGGCGGTGCCCGAATTTATAACTTGTGTTGGGCAAGGCCGTGGTCTAGGCAACACGGAGTTTTCCTCCGTGGCATCCCAACAATTACTCCATTCACACACAGAAGAAGGCAATGGCAAACCACTTCTGGATCATCTGCCAAGAACGTATATGAACAGGTCCCAGTCCGAGAAAAGGATGGAAGGATCCTGTTCATATGGACCTGTCCTCAGACAGAACACTAAATAAATAATAATAAATAACACTACAAGGTATGCAAGGTTTTAAAAACAAATTAGCCAGAAAATCCAGACGAAACAGGGAAGATGTTAATTAAACGAAATAAATAAACCAACCGACTGAATACTTATATACAAAGACCCCGAGATTCATTGCCGTGTTCACGAGATCTCGAAAGCGATCGCTACCTGAGCCACATCCTTCACCACATTCCTTCCAAGATTCATTTCAATCCATCATCACGACGATAGATAACTATGTTACTGCCAAAGTAACAAAGTGAATTTAAAGCCGAATATTCAACACACTGATCATATTACGAAATCAGAACTCAATTAATTCCCGGACTAAATTATTTATCTAAACATCCATATTAATGCTACCTTTTAACATACATTTTTTTCCGTATATTACATGTAGTCCGCTTCATAAACTTTGCCTGCTAGAAATTTTGTACATATTTCTTGTTTCCAGCTCCCATAATGCAACTCAAAACAGCGCTAACATCACGAGACCCTTGGCCCTCACACGAGGCTACGCATTTCATTACCCGTTAGTACTTGGGACGGGTGTAGCCAATTCAACAAGAATATTGATGAACGTGAGGGTAAGGGGGGGGGGGTGGCTCGGGGACCCTCGTGGGGCGGGCTTCACGCCCTGCTATGAATGCAAATAAGGAACTCTTCAAGAATTTGCATCGTAACCCCCTTGAATCCCTTCAAACCGAGAGAAGTGAATGGAGTCCCACCTCGTCCTTCAGCCGTACACACGCACGCACACACGTTCTCATTCCTCAGCCGCCGTCTCCTTTGAACTGACGGGGACCTCAGAATGTAAAAAAAGCGATATTTCACATTCTCGCTGAAAGTACGGAGACAGCTGCCCTCTGAGAAGTTCTGAGAAGCTCTGAGAAGTTGCGCCAGACAGTCTTGTACATATTAATCGCCGCTTCAGAGGAGGTTACGGCCTCCATATCCCTGATAACGGAGGCAGTAATCTCCTCTAAAACGTCGGTGAATATGTACCATATAACAAACCACTTTCAGATAGCAAATTAAGTGGTTCACTTTCTAAAGAAAGTATTTGGGTGTGTGTGAGAGAGAGAGAGAGGAGAGAGAGAGAGGAGGGGAGAGAGATAGGAGGGGAGAGAGAGAGGAGGGGAGAGAGAGAGGAGGGGAGAGAGAGAGGAGGGGAGAGAGAGAGGAGGGGAGAGGGAGAGGAGGGGAGAGAGAGAGGAGGGGAGGGAGAGAGAGAGGAGGGGAGAGAGAGAGGAGGGGAGAGAGAGAGGAGGGGTAGAGAGAGGAGGGGGGAGAGAAAGAAAGGAGTGTTGCCACAATAAGCAACGAAGGGTATTTCGTCATTCTGGTGCAGACATATCTTGTAAAAAAAAGTTCAGGTCCACCTTGAACAAACACATTAGACCACGAAATTTATTTATTTATTTATTAGGAGAATTAAGAGTTCAAACATGACTTCTAACAACCACCAAGCAAAGAGCAAAAATAGAAGGTTTCCATGCATAAAAATGGTTTCTGTTGCAAAGTCTACAGGTACGTAACTGTAGTATGCTTCTGTACTCACATATAAGGGCATGAGAATCAGTATCTTTATTAGAATTATGTGGTTAAAGTCGAAAACATTTCATCCATGACGAGATTTTCAGTAAGCCTAGTTCAGTCCGCTAACAAAGGAACGTAGAGAAGTTGAACGCGGAAGGCCATTTCACATCGAGAAGTTTTTACGTATACAAAACGGGAGAACAGGAAGAGCGAGGCAGTCAGACAGGAAAGTAAAACCCGGTTCGGCGACGTCAGTATTGGATTTGCACTGCGTCGCTGCGTTAATCCTGTCAGTCACATGGCCCTCAGAGTCGTCCCTGGATAAACCTACTCACTCACGTTCGTAGTAAAGTTATTGGAAGCCACGAAGGAGATGGAGTGGCTGGCGAAACGGCTATCCGCCGTGTAACTTTACAGCCACAAGATTTTCCATGACACTCCAAGACGAAACTGCTTAAGAGGGCCACTTCCGAAGGGCGCGTCCTCGGGGTCTTGATAATGCAATGATTTCTCAGTTCGATATGAAAAAAAGTATTTTTAAGATATTGTAATTGCGTCATATTGTGAATACTATAACAATTATTTATTTTAATCCGTCTTATCACAATATTTTAAAATTTTCTTATAATTAAGATAATAAAATATCATTGATGTTCCATATCGATTGATCGATTTACATTTATTTACATATATTTTATTATCTTAATTATAAGAAAATTTTAAAATATTGTGATAAGACGGATTAAAATAAATAATTGAAAAAGTATTTTGTAATATAAAGTCACAAATAGGGATGACACGATTAAGTGGTATTCACTCAGCTCCTATTGCATTATGGGATAACGTACGAACCACGGTCGAACTAAGAAGGCAGTTGGCCGATGACCTGGGAAGAGTGTAGCAAGAAAGTGTAAAAGAATACTACTTAAAATTATACGACGAAATTGAATGTGATGATATTCCATGTCGTTATGAATTCAATAGCAAAATTTTGAGGTTCTTCAACACCCCATCAACAAACCCTGAGAATAAAGAGTGCCGATTTTAAGCCGGACCGCTTCCTGGAACCGGAAAGTGCAGTCACTATCGGAAAAAGAAAAAAATTACCAGTCAATGTTCCGCAATACGGGGTTCAATTTAATTCAACATGGCTTATTCCTAAGAGTCGGTTTCACACTTAGCAGAAGAGCAAAGAGACAGCCAACTTCACACTCGACGCCTTGAAAACCTCAAATCCTACACGAGAGAACAAGTTACATCACTTCATCGCGTATTCTAGTCGTCCGTCAATTAGTTAAATTTAGTCGTTCAGCGTAGAGTAAAGTAAAGTCTTTTCGAAACAGAATGACTTGTAACAGAACAAGAATACGACAAGACACCAGTGTTCCTGGATAATGAAGCCACTGAAGTCCGAGTAACATTCTGATAATAAACCTGGCAACAGTGTGTGACTATGGGATTACTTGATCATCTGGCAACATCTGTTATCGTTATTACCTGTTACTTCAACGAAGGATGTATTAGTTTCAGTAAATAAATCAATCTTTGGAAGAATAGTGTCTTGGTAATGGATGTAAAAATCCATTTCATCCAAGTATCCTGAAAATCCGATCTATCGGCCTTGTATTTTCTTACGGGTTTTTCCCTGTTTCAAATCACCCACGACATCCCACAGTTAGTCACGCAGAACTAAAACATTGAACATTGAAGGACAAGCCGGCCGGAGCTGAAGGACAGGATACCGGATCATCGTGGCTAACAGCATAATCGGACGATTACGACTACAACGTAACGTAGACTCATTTTAGGAAATTAAACTGTATTGGTTTACGTAGCCGTTTTGGCGAGTCTTTGTGCAAAATTTGATGCACACGCCATTCCGAAATCGCAGGAGGGTCGGTGTAATGCACTACCAAAACGCCCGTAACTAAGAAACAAATGCTAATTCGATGATGCCGGCTGGCACACTGATTCACTATGAATGTAGGCCGCACCCCCTAGCGGCAGAAGCTCGTACTACATCCGGTTCGCCCTCTATTGACACAGTCTTGAAACTTTCCGATCGCACCTCGTACATCCCTGTGTTTAAGTTCATCGACATGGAGAAATAGGCTAACGGAGGTAAGATCAAGGAACTGGATGGGAATGAGTGGTTACGTCATTGCTCCGGTCGCCTGTACCCTGGATAAGAGCTCATCGTTCCAATGGTTGAGTTTATCAGAGCCGGCTTTGATGGTACGAAGAAAACTCCCACTAGGTCCGCAAATTACTTGTCGTCTCGAAGAACAATGGCCACTCTACAACCTCCGCGGCAAAGGCTGCAGGATCCGAACAGTGGAATGGCGGCACTTTGAACGCGAGGAATAACTGTCTCTTGGACAGGTACTGCTTACTGCAGTGACGGGATAAATCGCGCTATTTCTTAAGGTAACGATTTACAGAGACGGTGCAAAGTCTTCTGGCAGAAACGTCGACCGTTTCCGGCAAGCTGCGTGTTAGCTGAAGACAGCCAAAATGCAGGTGCAATGGCAAGGAACTCTTTGAATTCGATAGCTAAGCCTTATTCCGTTGTCACAGGCCGATCAACACAAACCCTACAGACGATGGTTTGGAGTAGTCTCAAAAGAAAACCAAGAAAACTTATAGAACAACAGCTTTTATAACTTTAACCATCTAAGTAAGATCTGAGGTTTTTCGAAGATGGCTGGCTTTATATTAATTAATTTAAGGTTTGATATTTTCATATTAAGACTCCTTAAATTTTTTAACTATCCATTCCATCAATCTATATTGAAAATACTCCATTTGTCAGAGGTAAAGTAAGGTCTGAGTGGATTAAGCTAGCGTGTTGTTCTTGCAGAATTTGTTTGGTTGGGTCGCTAAGCTTCACGAGATATTTCTCGGGTAATATACGTGGTGAGGGGAAATCTAAGTCAGGACCCTCCACACTGCAGTCGCGGGATTACTACGTAATTAGTCAGATGCTCCGATATGTTGTGAGCTTCATTACAAGCCCTGTTATTAATTCGACGTGACAGTTTAAACAATTAATTCCTAATAAATGACTATTTTCGTGTTAATGGCTGTTGATTTAACCCGTCAGCTGTACGCAATTCGTATATATGAGCTCCCGTCGAGTCGAGTCGAGTCGAGACGAAAGAGTTTTGTAAGAAGTCTCGTAAAGCACATAAGGTGAATACAGAACATCCGTCAATACTTTGGATTTCAAGAAGGGATGATCACTTCGTTATTAAAATTGCCGTCTAGAACTTCCTTCAAAGTGAGTGGTTGGGCCAGGACACAATTTGGCCAACGTATGCCAACGTAAAATGACATCTGCAAAGAATTAATCATCCCACTGTGCCAATTAATCATCACTGTCACGTCCTGATCGTCTATTTGTGGCGAACAAGACAAACAATCTTTCTATATGATCACCAAGACCAATATTCAGATGATTTCGCGAAATTTAAAATGTATCAAATTATTTATTTTGATCATGAACGTACAATAAAACGTGAAAACCTTCTTAACCATCCTACACAGCATCAGATTTAGACTAATGGCCAGATGTCCGGTTTATTTCCACTCGGGTTTGCCTCCCTGGAATCGAAATCAGGGCTCGAAGTTATTCTTTCATCACGTCGAAATCTTCTTACTTAAAAATCATATAATTCCGTATTTCCCATTCGTGTTATTTCGCTTTCCTTCGTGCGTTCAAACAAATAATATTAGGTAAGGAACGTAGATTATGAAGCTACTAATTACATTAATTCCTCATTCTTAGGCCAAAACCACCTTTTCCGGCGATATAGATCAGTTATTATATTATTATTATTATTTAGTGTTCTGTCTGATGACAGGTCCATATGAACAGGATCCTTCCATCCTTTTCTCGGACTGGGACCTGTTCATATACGATCTTGGCAGATGATCCAGAAGTGGTTTGTCATTGCCTTCTTCTGTGTGTGAATGGAGTAATTGTTGGGATGCCACGGAGGAAAACTCCGTGTTGCCTAGACCACGGCCTTGCCCAACACAAGTTATAAATTCGGGCACCCGAGACCCCAGGATTACAAGGCCAGCGTTCTAACCGCTAGACCACCTCATCTTATTATTATTTAGTGTTCTGTCTGAGGACAGGTCCATATGAACAGGATCCTTCCATCCTTTTCTCGGACTGGGACCTGTTCATATACGTTCTTGGCAGATGATCCAGAAGTGGTTTGCCATTGCCTTCTTCTGTGTGTGAATGGAGTAATTGTTGGGATGCCACGGAGAAACCGGGGAAGACCCCGGAGGAAAACTCCGTGTTGCCTAGACCACGGCCTTGCCCAACACAAGTTATAAATTCGGGCACCGCCGGGAATCGAACCCGAGACCCCCAGGATTACAAGGCCAGAGTTCTAACCGCTAGACCACCGTGGCTTATAGATCAGTTATAGAATATTTTATTAAAGAATTGTACACCTGCTAATAGCCTCCATATTAGAATTCTCTACCGCAAAAATTAACCACAAATTTGATATTTCCTTATTAACGACTGAAAACTATCGAAGTCTGTTTCCCCTCTCCGTGTGTTCGATAAACCGGACACAATCAGCTGCTTAACAATCGAAATTATTGTCGGCGTGTTAACAGTACCTATCAGCACAGCAGCTGAATCTGTTGTCATGGCGACGACAATGCGATTTCGAACACCCCATCGGCTTCACGGCCATTTATCTCTGACACAGTTCGTCTGTTGCAAAGATATTCGCACTGTACAGAGTCTGACATAATTTTTCCTTGTATGTTCTTAAATATTTGAGATCACGTTTCATCCATTTTTCGAAGCCACGTAATAAATCAAACTTTGCGAGTGAGAAAGGCCACACCTACACAGAGGTTGTTGGAAACAGCTGATCCCGAAAACGATTACCGCCTTCGGTAACGTTACAAAAACAAATTAATATTATTCCAAAAGAGGAGAGAGTGTAGTGTCAATGTTTAACGAGCAACTATAGCGAGTGTTTAATATAATGGTTAATAGAGTCGGCATTGTACACCGTCAAAAAATTGCAAAAAAATATTCTTTTTAGTAAAACTCTACCTTTTGAGCTTCCCTGCTTTCGACAAATAAACCTATAACAGACGCTACGTACACTCGACCAAATAATATATAACTTTTTGTTACATTAGTATACATTTTTATTTATATTTCTTCATTTATTTTTCTTTGTGTATAATATTTTTCTATTTTGGGTTTGCCTGTACTTGGCAGTTATATTTAATACTGTACATGTATTTTATTTTTTTATTTGTAGTGTTCTGTCTGACGACAGGTCCATATGAACAGGATCCTTCCATCCTTTTCTCGGACTGGGACCTGTTCATATACGTTCTTGGCAGATGATCCAGAAGTGGTTTGCCATTGCCTTCTTCTGTGTGTGAATGGAGTAATTGTTGGGATGCCACGGAGGAAAACTCCGTGTTGCCTAGTTAATCTGTTTGTGTACTATTTTTAATTTTTATTTCATTATTATTGTATGTATTATCAGTGTTTGCCTGTTATTGACTTCTCGCTGTTGGCAGACACTTAAATAAATTAACTGAATTGAATTGAATTATGTGTATTGAATTATATTACTTAGGTATTGTATTTAGCCCATTTATTTGTGAAATTTGATTCAATAAATGAATCGAATTATTATTATTATTAATATGTTACATTTATATATTTAGTTTCATTTTTTGTTTTACTTTTATTATTATTGAAATAAATTAATTATTTATTATATTTTATCCTGTACTTTGGTTTAGTGCTTGGCTGATGTCAGGTACTTAAATAAATGAATTGAATTTGAATTGAATTTTATTTTTATTTTCAAGTTATCTGAAAAGGACAAAATTTAATAAACACATAAATAAATCAACTTCAAATGTGAACATCTGGAGGTAATTTAATGAATGGCAGAAAAATAGCTAATAATCTGCAGTTAACGATGAAACTAATGTAAAATTAAAGTGTGAATAACCGATATATAAAATTGCGTTTAATATGGGCAGTGACAATATAATGAATTCCTGTAAGGTCAGCCACAAATCGGACAGTATTTTCCTCATAACAAAATGTTATAAATGATAGTTACGAGCCTGATCACGGATTATTAACCCAACTTTTTCAATAAAGTCATAAATATCGGATTTAATCAAATATCTAAATACGTAATATTCATTTAGTAATTAATACGTACAACAGGTGAGCATAACGTTTTTATCGGTCTGACACTATGAAATACTTAATGAGAATTAGTAGGTAAAAATACACAAAAATTCCGTATAAAAATAAATATTCCAAGACCAAGTGAAGTCTAAAACGTGGCTAACACACTGACGACAGCAGATTTGATGGACAGCGTCGAGTTTGCTCGTCGTAAATCGAACTGTTCATAAATAAATAAGCGTCTTACATGCTAAAGCCTGTTGCATAGGCGTATAACAGGCGCCACCTGAATTTATGTGACTAACCTTGCGCGAAGTATCAACCCATCATTGACGCTGGAGATAAAATCAATGTCTTCTTAACGTGGGCGCTAGGTTCTTATAGCTGCTGTTATCAAACTCCGGAACATTTACCCACATAAAAATCTATCGATGCGTGGCCCCGAAAAATCTTTTAGAAGCAGTGGTAAGTAGAATATTTACGGTAATTAACTCAAATATGACACAGGTGAGTTTGAAATTTTACAGATGTAACTGGACATTTCAATACAGGGGTTTATATCACACAATTACAACATCTTCAGTTAGATCAGGTAAAGGGTTGAGAAATCCAGTTGACAGTCTTACATCATCGTGTATGAATACCACGTAAGCAGTAGTGAAGTTGTTCGGCACCAATGCTCGACATTTCAGAAACTCCGGGATCGATTATTTTCTCCGGAAAGAGGCTATCCAGGTTAAAGTACATATTCCGGATATATGAGGACATAACTCCTGTACATACGCTTTTCAATACAATATAGAATTATTCCTTCACTCTACGTCATGTAATCTGAAACGTCAATTTTAAATAACACCCCCCCCCAAAAAAAAACAATTAAACACAAACAACTAAGGTCTTTAAAGAAGACTTTCTAATTGCTCAGTTCTGACCTAAAGAATAAGAAATTTCAAAAACCCCGTGAGCTGTGCATTAAAAATATTTTAAAAAAAAAGTTGGTGTAATGTATTAAAAAAACAGGTCTCATGAACTGAACCCTATCCAAATAAAATGTTGTCACTTATCACTTGAAAGGTCACGCATAGAGATAATTTTTATTTTAATATCTAAATACGCCTCGCGTCCTCAGATAAATCTTGGTGACACTGCCCTTTTCATGTCCTTAATTATCGTGAACATTTGGACTGCTATATCAGAAAATAGAAGTCTCTGACACCATCTTGTGTTCATTCTCCGGAATCTTCCAGTGCCCTTAACGTTATCACGTTCTGTTTTCAGAGAGTTAGACAAAAAGAACAGAAAATACTAGACACGTAAAACAAGGGATATAAAAGAGAATGAAGAAGAAACAGGATTATTAATAGATAAGAAATCCTTTACTGTACGTTCCTAAAAAGTTACCACAGAGCAGAAACAGAGCAAAGATGTTTCTCTTTCCATTACCTTATCTTTCCTTGTCGTGGTACAGATGCGCTGTGGAATCAGCAAGGAATAAGCAAAGACAGGAACCAGTGACCCCAAGCGAATAGTGAACTGCCTAATCCCTGAAGACTGAGTGGTAAGCCACCTCACAAAACTGAATCAAATTCATTTGTAGTTTAAAGTCGATTCAACTGCTCTAATTATACGTGATTCCTAACACTTGTTCAGGCCAATGTTCAGCTGTTGGGAATTTCTTTCCAGTACACATCAATAGATAATTCAGCAGAATTTATCAGATTGTTTTTCCAAACAAAATTAAAATTCTAACTTTGTCACAAACTTGATGTTATAGAGATAGGAATAAACTTTTCTCAATAATATTCACTTCGTTTTCATTCTTAAGTGTTGGACAAATCAATGCTGAATGTCTCACCGGCATTGATATTGATTATTACAAATGCAGACCAATTAATGCTCACCTAATGAGACTGCAGACATGACGAACAGTTAACAAAATTTTCTTTGCATTTAATTGTTTTTTTTTTTGCCATACAGAAAAATTCTGCAAATAAAATTGACGACCTGACGAAGATCATTTTATGTAATGTACCAAACTTTCATAACGAGCCATATTTAAGGCTTAATATTAAGTAAGAATTGTACATAAATAATTCTAGGCCTGGACGTATTCTACTGACACCAAGTCATTTCCATCTTTCTTAAAGTAAGGTCCCAATATCAGATGCCATCAAAATTCATAGAGTAGTTTTGTAAATGAAACACGACAAATAGAAGACATTGCTACTTCAATACATAAAATTGTACAAATATTTTAATAACTCTTCTCCATACCAAACGTTCTTTTAAATTTAAATAATTCATTACTTGCAGGGATAAAATTTGAAAAAGGACATTCCACAGAAATAAATTAAAATGCAGATGTATGGTGAAACAACAACCCAGAAGACGGCCATCTTCGGACTCACCTCCTGAAAACTTCAAATCCTACAAAAATCGAAGATTTCCGTGTATCGACATATCGACAATTACCCTGTCAGTCAATCGACAATTGATGTTAGAATGCGGTGTTCTGGCCGATGACGAGAAGACTAACCTCTTTAAGAAACATCAGCCTAGTCCCAAGTATTTAACAGAGTTGGAGTCAATTACCACGAGGCACAGAAGATCGCTATTGAAACAGTCGGCAGAACATGTAAGCTGAAGCCGTGGGCAAACACTGAACAGAGCGGAAGACAAAGAGCGACGCCGCCTCTGGGACGCCAGCGTCTCCTCATATCTGTAAACACAATTGTCATCGCTATTTTAAGGTCTGGGCCGCCTGTCACTTTAACAGCAGCGCCACGACGCTTACGGCCAGACGTAAAACTGAGGCGGTATGAGTTCCAATCCCATCACTTACTACAGATAAAGCGACGGCTCAATGAACTGGGAGATCATCACGGATAAAAGACGGTCATCGAAATCATTCTTTCAAGCATCATTCTCCGAAATATGATTCACAGAAAACATTATTCTTCTATTCTCCCTACCTCTTCGTTTATCATTCTCCTTTTGCCATTTTGTCCTGTTCTTCTCTCTATCATTACCCCCTTTTTAAATCTCATTCTCTTACTGCCTTCCCTCTTTCCATGTCCTTTATTTAATTAATTTGACTCTCGTTGATAACAACAAAACTACACATAAATAATGACGAATTTATATCCGTGGCAGAGTTAATAATATAATATTTAATGATCTAAATAATCTCTCCCCCCCCCGCCCTCCGCAAGGGCCCCACACAGCCCTGTCAACCTAGAGTGTCATTTTGTATATCCTCACTGCCTTCAAAAACGGGAATAATAAACATCTAAGCAAAAGTAATCCATCGCCAAGAACATCCAAAAGTCTTTATTATTAAGAAAAGTTTGCATAACTCACTTCACTTTTTCGCGGTAAAACATTAACACACAAAACAAAACCACACAAAATATTTATTAAAAAGGATCTTCTTAAAACTTTGTTACTTGCAACATAAATTGTCTTTCAAGAAACAAATATGAACGTCGGTGTCTTATTAACAGAACGAAAAATAAAAACAAGGCCTTTCATTTCCTTTACCTGCGTTAAGTAGTTTTCCGATAGTGAATTGGTACAGCAAAGCAAACAAATCGATAAAACACTAACTTTTTTTATATCTATATGAAGATATATTCTGAGATAAACACTCTTTATTTTATTAAAATTGAAGTAGTTGACATGTATTTGTATTTTTTTTCTGTGTTTGTTTGTTCAGTAATAAAATTTTCCCTGTCTGTTGTGTGTCCGGCACGTACATGACAACAAATCACAGCAAAATACATAACATTTTCTTGTTCGATGATCACATAACTTTATTAGGTCACGTTGCTACGGTGAATATTTAACAAAATACAAATAATTTCGGACTTCATGTAGTGTAAGGCCGTGGTCTAGGCATCACGGAGTTTTCCTCCGGGGGCTTCCCCGGTTTCTCCGTGGCATTCCAACAATTACTCCATTCACACACAGAAGAAGGCAATGGCAAACCACTTCTGGATCATCTGCCAAGAACGTATATGAACAGGTCCCAGTCCGAGAAGAGAAAAGGATGGAAGGATCCTGTTCATATGGACCTGTCGTCAGACAGAACACTAAATAATAATAAGATGAGGTGGTCTAGCGGTTAGAACGCTGGCCTTGTAATCCTGGGGTCTCGGGTTCGAATTTATAACTTGTGTTGGGCAAGGCCGTGGTCTAGGCAACACGGAGTTTTCCTCCGTGGCATCCCAACAATTACTCCGTTCACACACAGAAGAAGGCAATGGCAAACCACTTCTGGATCATCTGCCAAGAACGTATATGAACAGGTCCCAGTCCGAGAAAAGGATGGAAGGATCCTGTTCATATGGACCTGTCGTCAGACAGAACACTAAATAATAATAAAATAAATAATCTATTACGATCAACATTGAATTACGTAACTTCCCGACCAATGAGTTACGAACAGTAGCAACCAACACAGACAGAAAATTAACAGGGAAAAATATTTCTCTCTTAGCCTCTGGGTCCAGACTGGGTCTGCCTTCTATCCAATGGATAACAGGTTATATTTACTGGGGATAAGGCGGACGGAGCGTGACGGTGACCACTATTGCCCAGGTCAAGAATGTAATACCTCTACTATCCAATTACGTGTTCATATTATGGCACTTAATAACTATGAGGGGGAACTTTATTTAATTAAGTTTTACTCTAGTTGGAGGAAACATGAAAAACATCACATTGGCAGCTAACAGCTTCAACAGATGCTCTAAAACGTTACACAATACGACAGAGCCATACTTTAAAATCTATTTTCCAGAATTACGATTTGTAAAATATACATCTACTTCGTTTCACACTGGGATTTAATATCATGAATTATCTCCGCGGTTTTCTCTATGAGACTAAGCTGAGATAAATCCCACTGCTTGATTACTTTGCGGTGTTTTTTTTTTAAATTACACCTCCACACGGAACCTCGGACAAAATATTCATTACGGAAGAAATGAATATTTTCAACTCCTTCCTACGCCTTTGGTTCAACGGTTCTCATTTTCCAGCGGGTTTCCGTTCCCCATCGTACAAACAGAAGTTCGTCTGGATTTCAAGGACTTTTCTGCCTTCAGCGGTGAATCCAGGTTTGAGAAGGACACAATTTAATTCCCTTTGGAACTGATTAAACATGCGGTTATAAAAGAACTGCAAATTCGAAATTAAATGAGGAAGGAAAGAAGAAATATAAAATATAAGAACAAACACACAAAAAATGCACTTTAACTAGACACAAACTTGCCTGATGGGCGCACACACGACTGTAACACACAAACAAGGGCAATATGTAATTTTCTCCGTTCTTTTGTTATGTGTTTTCACGTGGGTTCAAATATTGCACTCGGCACTTTGTTCTGGAACAATCTCATGTACGATAGGAATATAAAATGATAAGCTACATATTTTTTTCAATCAACATTTTAATTTTTGCTATTATGATCTCTCCCATTGTCCCTGTGAACAGACTTCCCGTGATGCACTGGTCCAGCGCTGGACAAGTGTCTAAGAGAGCGTTGCTCCATTATAATACAAGCCCCTGATTGTCCGCCAGCATACTTCCCGTAATACCGATTATGGATTTTTCTGTGTCTAATGGATGACTCGCCCTAAACGCGTGTGTCTGAGCTCGCTGAATAAAACCACGAATAATAATTAAAAAAAACATCGAATTGGTTGAGTTTCCTTTCGCAACAGAAACGTTGCTGGGTAATGTAAACTGGACAGACTGTCATAAAACAGAATCTAGCACAAACTTAAGACGTAGACAGTAAAATACACAAATAAAAACTGTTCATAAGTTGGTATAGTTGCGTCATATTGTGAAGATATATAATTTAATTAATTATTCTTGTCCGTCTATTCACAATTTAAAATTTAAAATTAAGATAATTAAAATATCATGTGATGTTCCTTATCGAAACATTCGATTTACAGTTAAGTTTTAAGTTTATGTAATTTTAATTTTTATACACCTGAAGATGGTTCATTTAAGAACCGAAACATGTCGTAAGAAAAATATGTTCTAACTGTAAATCGAATGTTTCGATAAGGAACATCACATGATATTTTAATTATCTTAATTTTAAATTTTAAATTGTGAATAGACGGACAAGAATAATTAATTAAAATAAAAACTGATAAAACATGTAAATTGTCATAAATATTTGGTGTATTGTCAGAGGTTCTCGACAAATCAATGTACACGTTTACTTAAATGCAATTCCTTCTGATGAGATATCGAGTAGACATGCTGTTTACCCTGTTTATGAACACAGCAAGACCGAAAAATTAGCACTTCAGCATACCACGCCTGTAAGACGAAATTAGGGATGACCAAAGAAGAGATGGTAGTCTGAAGACGGAACATTAATGCCTGAATTGAAGATGAAATTAATAAAATATTTACAAATTATCACATAAAGTTAGGTTATATCTTTGTTGGAGATTCTGGTTGTATGACACGCGTCTTTAAGATAAACGGAGAGTGGAAAATGTTAAAACCACTTCGACGCTGGATTATGACGCATTTGAGTCCAAGGAAATGTTATCTTTGCCTTTAGATGCAGCCAGGCCTGACCGCCTCTCGTCTTTATAGCGAAAGAGATAGGTGAAATGGACGAGAGAAAGTGGAGAAGGTTTGCGGAAGCTAACAACCTCCATTTCCTGGCTGGATCAGTTGCAGTCAAAGTGATGTCACGAGCCTGGTTCACAACGAGAATGAAACGGGGAAGATCCTGCGGCCCTCGAACAACCAGTTGATTGATTATCACTTAATAGACAACTCTGTAACAACTTATAGTCAAGTGTTAAGCTGGGTAAAGTAGTTATGTGACTATCACGAAAATCTACAAATATAAATTTTCTCACACGAATTACAATTTTATTTTTAAACAACGCATTGCATTTAGAATATTACATTTAAATTTATATCGATTATACACCTGAAGATGGTTCATTGAAAACCGAAACATGTCGTGAAAAAGATGATGCTCTAATTGTAAATCGAACATTTCGATAGAAAGAGCATCATTTTAATATATTTTAATATATTTTAAATATTAAATGTTAATTGTAGTAATAATATTTTAATATTTAATAAAATATTTTATTGTGATTAGACGGTTAAAATAAACAACGTAAATATATTAATTCACAGTTTAATTTTTACAATCTTCTAGTCTTTTTTTTAACACTGAATGTTGTGTACATCAATATTTTCCATTGTGTTCCCCTCAGTGAATCCACTAGACAAAGTCTCCCTCGGAATAAATCTTAATCGAATTACTCGTCGATATTTTTTTTTTAAATTCACAAGTCGACGTTAAACTACGCATCTCGTAATGTCATTACTCCAGGGAAATATTCTTTCCAGCACCAAAATTGCCTCGCATTTCTCCTTTCAAACTTACGCGAATATTTAACAGAACTCCCAACAATCCATCTGAATCCGAAATTAATGACGTAGGCTATAATTCACAACAGATTTACAAACAAACCAATCTACTCTGTTGTGCGAGGCTTTGTTACAATACATACAAAGGCACGCCTTTGGCCACAGTCCATAGCTACTTCAATCGAGACCACTCCTTCACACGTTTCTTATCGAATATTAATTTTAATATTATCCTTTCATCTACGCCAGGTCTCCCACCCTGAGCTGATCGCAGTCGACGCCATTGTGAACAGACCTCTATCTCGGCCACCACGTCACTTCGACATGTCAACGTCTCAAGCTGTTCTGATTGTTCAGGAGCCCCATTGTGCCCTTTCGAACGAACAAGTGGCCCCATAACGACGCACCAGATAGGGAGAATACACTGGGGTTGGATCAGTTCAGAAACTCAGTTCCATAAAGATATCATTTCTGATGGACCCAGAATGTTGAAGATAACTTGTACCCTGCACTGAACAGAGCACCCACAGAACATTATTCTGTGACAGGATCTGAAAATACAGACCAAACCAGAAATATCACCGATTCCTTGGACACGTTGAGGACCAAGTAATTTCCTCGCTACGCTAAAGACGTTCTTCTGTAACTCAGAGCAGAACTGGAAGACTCTGAGTCACTATATTATCCCATTGTATGCACTGTTTATATTTCTTCTTTCTACAAAAATTCTGTAGGCATTACTTTTCGACATTTAGCTGTATCTTAAATCTCCTTCGATTCACTGCCATAAGGATAGCAGGGAAAACTATTAAGACAGCGGGTCATTGTTGGAACACATTATTACGAGAACAGGAATTGATTAAATTGTTAGAACAACAAAGGTCATGTTGGTATATATTTTTACAACAATGGGAAAACGGTTTATTTCTGTCTGACAATTACCTCAAATGACAAATCTCAAAAAATGACTTTGGATAACATTTTACCTCTGTTATTCCTTAGAGTACGCATGGCGTGTTCCGGCCTCGATGTTTTTATTATCGTGATTTATTTCTGACACTTTATTACCCTAAGATTTTTTAGAGAGTCTAATAATAGGACAGGAATAGTAGTTAGTGATAATGTAACAATACTTTCTTAAAAACTAAGTTTGATATTCGTTGCTTAGAAATCAAAGGAAATACGAGGTGCGATCGGAAGGTTTCAAGACTGCGCGTATAAAAAAAAAAAACCCGTACACTTATCTCAGGTATTAAATTCATCCATCACCCTCGAAGTAGTTCCCCTGGGAGTGAACACAACGATCCCAGCGCCGCTGCCAAGGCTGGAAGCATCCCTGGAAATCTTTCTTTGTCAGCCTGTCAAGCACCATCTGCGATTCTGCCTGAATCTCTTGCCAAAGACTCGCCAAAACGGCTACGAAAACCTATGAAATGCTAAAGCAAGCATTTGGGGAGTCCGCGATGGGTCGTGCACAAAATTTTGTGTGGCATTAACGTTTTAAAAATGGCCGAACCTCTGTCGATGATGACGAGCGTTCTGGACGACCATCTTCGAGCACAACGCCCGAAAATGTTACGAAGATTCGGCAGGCCATTCACGAAGATCGACGTCGTACCATCAACGACTTGTGCGACATTGTTGGGATAGGCTATGGGACCTGTCAGCTGATTCTAAAGGAAGAACTCCACATGCGACGCATCCTGTCTGAGGACCAGAAGCAGAATCGACTTCTCGTTTGTCAGGAGCTCAAAGATCTTGCAAGAACCGACCCCAACTTCCTTTCTAAGCTCCGTGTGACTTCTTCCTCTTCCCAAAGATGAAAATTCAGCTAAAGGGAAGGAGATTTGAGACGATAGAAGAGATTCAGGCAGAATCGCAGATGGTGCTTGACAGGCTGACAAAGAAAGATTTCCAGGGATGCTTCCAGGCTTGGCAGCGGCGCTGGGATCGTTGTGTTCACTCCCAGGGGAACTACTTCGAGGGTAATGGATGAATTTAATACCTGAGATAAGTGTACGGGTTTTTATAGGCGTAGTCTTGAAACTTTCCGATCGCACCTCGTAAACACTTTGAGGACAATAGGAAACTAGTAATGTTAAGACAATTATTAATGAGTCATGAAGTGGTCGTGGCTTATTTCGAGGCAAGAGTAATCCTATTGTAAATTTCAGGCCGGAATACTCATTTTTCAGGAATCTTGCGACTCACCGCGATTATTTTATTTAAAATTAAACAATATCATAAAATATTTGTTCTAGAAAAATGTTTCGTTCTGAAAGAAATTTTTGAACAACGGAATATACATATAATTTTTCATTCTTCTATCCCTGATGATAAATTCGTCTTTTAAAATGAACAAAGCGAAAGCAGTTGAACATCTGCGTGGTTTCAATGAATAACAATGGATTCTGCTCTGTGTACGTCTAGATTTCGCCGGTTGACAATTTTCTTGCAACACGGCGGCTCGCAACTGGAAGGGTGCAGTTTGAATATCTGAATATAAAATAGCTAGAATGTGGAGCAAGAATGTGGTTTCCACGGCGTTCAAAATTACTTCAGACATGCGCAGTGAAGCCACACGAACGAATTACTGGTTTCAAACTGTTATTTTCTTTTATTATTAATATTACAAAGTTCTAAGTTGCTTAAATTGGAGGACAGGGTTGAGGGGTCATTGCATGTGACGTAAACAATTACTAATTAAACACTCCACGGTGTAAAATAATCATCTAATACGTTACGACGTTATTTAAAATGTTTACGTACGATCTTAGGTTTTCACGGCGATGAGTCTGAAGATGGCAGTCCTCTGGGTTGTAGCGCCGTGTATTCTGGTAGAAGTTTACCAATATTTCAGAGGTCGTTGCTGCCTCCATCAGCGGGGTGATGAGGTTAAGTCCTCGCTTTTATTAAACCCTAAGATTCACCACCGTTATCACATAACTGAATATGTAAAACCTTAACGGAACCACTTAAAACCAATCCACACATTCACATAGTATTTTCCAAGATACATTTTAATATTATCTTCTCATCTACGACTAGGTCTAACACACTGCAGGCTAGTCGTATTACTTTGCAGTTTTTTAAGTGACAGTTTTTGGTATTTATTTTATCCATGTATCTCCCACATCGTGCGTGTATTATTTACTTTTTCAGACTTACCCGTTATTTTAGACGGGATATTTACTAATTGTGTTAGCGATTCTCCTAATCATTTCTTCGCTTGTGAAGAAGAACAATTTTTTTTAAGTATGTTGCTGTCTCTTATGTTATGTGGTTTAAACATATTTATCTGTAGTAATTTGATCTGATCACCGAATTAACGTTTATAAACTGCCCTGTAACTCCATGTTTTAGTTGGATCAAACTGTAATGTCCCTTTACGTTTAAACTGAATTACCACTGACAGAATTTTCTTAACATCCTTTCACAATTTTGGCTTTCGACTTTAAGCGCCTCCGAAACGTCTGTAAACTTCTACATCCCAGCAGTCAGCCATATTTAAATTAAAGATAGCTGTAAATACATGAAAATTTATCGCAGGACCCAGCTACTAGTCAGGCAGTTAAGAAATTTGTCGTCAAGGAAAGTAAACGTTCATTACCGTGGCCACAAAAGCCAGAAATCAGACAATATAATGAGATGAATATAACATCTAAGATTTCACTCTCTGCCGACCATATTTTTCTCTAGTAAAAAGAAAAACGTGTCGGAACTTTACAAGTCAGATTTTCATTAGAAGAATAAGATTTACCGCAAACTTGGCGATGCTCTGACGAATAGAGAACGAAAGAAAGAGACGCGGATAAAAGATGAAAAATTAGAAAATCATTTCCAGCTCGTACTAAACATTTCATGATTCCAGGGCAAGCCCATCTACCATTGGTTATGTGACCACGTGACTCCCTATCTCGGTCTCGCGACACGAGTGGCGGGGAAGTGAATCAAAACCGGCCACTACCACTTCCTTCCACGCTCACAGTGGGCATATAATCAGTGAAGCTTCGAAGGCAAAACAGAGAATAATATTTTATTTGATATTTGGACTAATGGTCGAATTCTACGAGCCTCTATGTATAAATGTTTGTCTCGTATTTATTGTGAAGTCATTACCAAAATACAACGATAAATTTATCCTTTAAAAAGAATTTAGATTGGATGTTATAAAAATATCACCCATATGGGTCTGGACCAGGGAGAACAGATAATATTCGGGGCTGCGCCTGGTTAAAATGATAGCAATTAGACGTAAAATAGTACATTTCGGGCGCCCTCGGCCCATAATTGTTTTCGTGAAGAAATTTTCACTCGTAAGTAGCGCATATCCACGGTCTGAACTAAAAGAATATTAATAGGCCCATTTGATTCTGTCTGTGATATCTGTGATGTAATTAGAACCGAAACAAGAGAGAGGCCTTGTAATCTGTAATACGCGAGCATAAAGGCAAATGGTGTAATACTCAAACTGAGAGACTCGGAAAAAAAAAAAAAGATTTGTACAGCCTCTGAGCGAGCAGTGTTTAAAAAATTTTCCACCCCTCATCCCAATTTAACTTCCCCTTACTCCCTTGTGGGTTAAACTGAGGGGAAAGTCTTCTGCGTTTTATCACGTAATTATTACTTTTTAATGTCTTTCATAAATTACAACGAAAATATCTTGGGGGCAGGAGAGAAAAGGAAAAGATCTATTTACATTTTTAAGAAAAATAATTGCTTCAAGATTACGAGAATGGTTTTAATGACCACAAAAGTAAATTATAATGTTCTGAGCATGAACGAATCATATGACATGGAAAATAAAATGAAAAAAAAGGTCTCAAAAATTCGATTAATTTAGCCGTTAAAATGGCGTTTGTAGCTCTCAAAAGAGAGAAGGGGGGGGAGATTTGGTTGAAGAAAATATGCATAAATCCTCCAGCACTAAAACTCGAGGTCTTGCCCGTAAAATCCTCTGAACTGAACCTCTAGGTACAGCAAAGCGAGTTTCGTACATCACTTTTTAGGTCGCTTATAAAAAAAATTAAAAAAAAAATTATCTGCCACTTGTGCAGAGTTTCTTCTGTCCGTCTGTCCGTAAGTAACGCCAAAGAACAACGGGACCGATTTGGATGAAAATCACTTAAATTTGGGAGACTAATTTTTATTTTCCTTCAGTTCTGTCAACTTTAAGACGACTAAATTTACTTTTTTTATATAGGCTAACAAATTAAGTCTTTTGTAAATCTCGTCGAGTTCTATTCACATTAATTCGTCTTAAGTTCCAAAATAAAAAAATTTAGTTGTATGAATTAAATGCGCGTGTTACGTTTTTAAGAAATATTTTCATAAAATTCTTTGATTTCCAGAAAATTCCGACATCAACAACAATAATAATGGGGCTTGCCCTATCGAAAGGAGTACCTGCGATGCCAACATTGACCTCCCACTGACATCCACTCCAACTTCAACGCATTGTCTACGCCTTATAGAACGTATGGCGGTAACGTAGACCATTACTTGTCATCACCAAAGGAACACACCAAATTTTCACACTAGATTTAATTGTATCTCAGTTAATTCATATGATAGCCAATATGACTGAATTGATTTCTTAAAATATAGGAGTGGAACGGAGCCCAAGTACTCGCAAATAATTGTCTTTACATAAACCACATATAAATCAACAAATATATGCAGTTTATGTAATAATTACACAAGTTAATACATACTGTCCAGTTTATCGCTACACCGCAGCTAGAAATTTCTACTCGCCTTGCGTAGGGCCATCTAACTAAGCGTTCACACAGAGCAAACCTAAAACCTCTATATGTTCGACATTTTACCAACGCTGAATTATCTAAAATATATCGTATCACCACTAAACCCGCAGGTATGATATCACGTAGCTAAATTAAGAATTCCTGGTTGTGGGAGAATGTGAGGTTATTAAATGACGCAGCATCAACTACTTCAAATCTAAAACTTCTTGACGATGGTGAAGAGTCAATTGAATAAAAATTTCCTTGGATATTATCCATCGTCTAGTAAATATAAAACGTAAAAAACGACGTTTCGGAGATGGGACTCTGTTTAGGAATCTGAAGACGGAGATAGAGTCCCATCTCCGAAACGTCGTTTTACGTTTTATATTTACTAGACGATGGATAATATCCAAGGAAATTTTTATTCAATTGAATCAACTACTTCGGTTATGTAGCGTTTGACAGCTGTATGGTTACCAATTTAGTTTCAAAATTGAAAGCAGATCTAAGTAGTTGACTGAAGAAAATAAGTAAAACCACGAATTTTATTAAATGTACCGTGTCAGAGGGATGGAATTAAAACCGCAGACCTCTAAAATACTTATAAGTGATGTTAACTTAAACACTACGACATTCGGTTCTGACAAAAGGAATGAGTATCTGTTAATTAAAAGAGAGACAGATTCAATTTTCTGTTTAAAAGTTTCGATTCTATACATTCCAATGCCTTTTGCGTAAAGTATTCCGCCAATTAAAGGAATTTGTAACATGGATTTAGTCAGTCCTTGGCATTTGATCTTGATACTTAAATTAGCATTTCAATCGTCGGAACAATTTAAAGCAAGCAAATCGAATGACAAGAGAAAGAACAAAGTTTAAGTTGATTCAGTGATGGTAATTTGGTATGAATATTGTATGAAGCGGAGAATTAGTTCGCGTCTGGACGAAAGTTTGTCACCGAGAGCCAACAGAAAAAAGAATAAAAGTCTCTGAATATTATTCCGGTTTTCCACCTGTACGTTATCTCCTCGAGACCTCGTCACAGTCCCAAATCAAACAAAAACTTCAATAACAACTGTCCTACAAAGAAGGCAACCCGTTCTCCAGTTCGGTAAAAACGTTGTTATAAATTCCCTTCACAAAGCACTGATAAACGAAGCATAACTGGGACACACGACACAAAAATAGATCTCATAATGATCTACAAATTTCATTTGTAACACTTTTTTCGATTCGGTAAATATATAACGAAAGACGAGAGAGAATTATTTCTTTGTAGATTAAAAATAACATTTCCAGCAAACACATTTCATCAGAAACGTATCGGACACACAACACATCACTTACATCCCGGTATGTTTTACTACCTTTTACTACTATTTATTATGATTCTTTTACATTGTATTACGTTATATTACGTAATAACTCTTTAAATTAGTAAATTATTATATTTCCTATGTCAATATCCAAAATCACGATTTGAAAATTAATTTTACAGATATAAAACATCCAAGCACAACCTCCAAATTTAAAGGAAGGGACTTAAAATCAAACAAATCTATATACGCAACGCAAGATGTGCAACAGTTTTTAAAATTGATAGACCTGATGATGATGTAATACACATCGAAACATGTCGTCAATATAAAATGTAACAAAATACAGTATCTACTGAGAATGTTATAATTTTAAGTAATTTTAAACAACATTATTTTAAGTTTGTGTATAGACGGAAAATAAAATATTGTACAGACATTCAATTTTTAGAGAGATTACACTTAAATTAGTAAATTTGGCTATAAATAATTTAAGCAAAATAAATGGTAATTTACATTACAATTTAATTAACTATTGTTAACTAATTAACTAAAAATCTTACGAAGTAACAAACTAACAAACAAACCAATTAATTTACAAGGCGATTTACTTTTGAAGCATCAAATGACAGTGACTAGAGATTTAAGCAGATCATTAGTCAACCATGAATATTAAAAACTGCTTAACCAAGCGACTAATTACAGAGGCAATTTGCTCAGATACTAGGCCTATAAGAATGGCACAGAGAATTTTTATTCAAACGGTTAAGATATCAGCAAGTTTTTGACGTCTTAAGATTCATTACCGCGTACACAAAAATCTATCCTTAGCTGACTGAAAACACTTGAGATTTAATTCTTACACGACTATAGAAATTTATATTTTGGTCTCCTGGGTTATGATGCCGGCTTCAATCCGATGTCCCCTCCACTTTCCAAACACACAGCATCTCCAATCCATTTGAACTTTAATCCTCTCACCTTCTTCAGATAGATTTCCGTGTCATCCCACCCAAATATAATCTCCTAGTTCCTGTATAAATTAAGAAGTTTCTTGTTATGTTAACACCCTAAATTGCTTACCAACTTAATCATTTAAGATGGCTACCTTATGGGATTTAGTGCCGTGTAGTCTGGAAGCCTGGTATTAAGGCAATAAGCCGAAACGTCGGTCATAATTACCAGATTACGCGGCCCTAAATACCGCAAAATAGCCATGAAAACCTAAAACTTAACCCAATTAAACTTCTTAAGTTCGCGTATATTTCTCAGAACATTATTATCAAACGTCTTCAACTGTTATATTACTTAATAATTAGAGGCCACGTTTAAAAATACATTATTATGCATTCAATAACAAAGTCTTAATTAAAATTATGTGTATGCTTACTCTTTGCTAACGATCAATTTAGAGGTCTAAAATATCTTATTTCTGGATAACTAACTAGACCTCAAAAGGCTGTAAGTTATTCTGGTGCCTTATCAACACAGAATGTCACGAACATTTCGACTCGTAATTAGGGAAAAGTTTGTACATCCATGAAAATATTCACGGCTTTGCGTTTTGATTGATGGGACAATATTATTTTATGAACACGTAGCACCTTCATTTACGATATCATAATTTTTCAGTTTGAAAGATTATCCAAACTTTAACCGTAGTTACATAATTACTAGTGTTTTAGGCCTAGAATAAATTACATTAAGTCAAGACTCTTGTAAATTAAACAATAAATAAAATTATGTAAACGTATAGACACCATGGGACGCCCTATGCACCAAGGAAGTAAAAGCAAGGATAGCCATGGCCAAGGCAGCTTTCGTCAAGAAGAGAGGATACTTGTCACTAGCAAGTTGGGCTTGGAGACGACGAAGAAACTAGTGAAGTGTTACGTATGGAGCAGAGACTTGGACACTCAGGAAGAAGGAACAGAAATACCTGGAGAGTTTCGAAATGTGGTGTTGGAGAAGAATAGAGAAGATCAGGTGGACGGATCGAGTGACCAACGAAGAAGTATTGAGGAGAGTCAACGAGCAAAGAAACATTCTGCAGGCGATTACATGAAGGAAAGCTAACTGGCTGGGACATATTATGAGAAGGAATGGATTAATGAGTGATATCACCGAAGGCCAGGTTGAAGGAAAGAGAGGACTGGGAAGAAGATTGATACAGCTAACCGACGACCTTAAACAAGGAAAGAAGATGACGTTCCAGGAATTAAAGCGAGAAGCCGGGAATAGGGACAACTGGAGAGCTCTTTTTGGGCAGAGCAATGGACCTGTCGTAAGACAGAACACTTAATATTAATAATAACAGACACCATAACTTTTGACTGATAACGTTCGATTAATAATTAGTCGCCGTGGATTCAAAACGGTATTACATTGTCCATCACCGATCGTCTAATGGACATTTTCAATTCGGATACTGACTCTGGGGGGAGTGCGTGTTAACCGTGTTAGCCCGGTTAACACGCTGCAAGACAGGATTGTACGCTGATATGTTTAATACAATGTTAATGAAGACTATCTGACAGACCGGAATAATATAAAATGTCTTAAGAGGTTCGCAGTTTCTTAACTTTTAGACGCCAGGCGTCTGGAAATGTACAAATTTTGTAAAGTCCTCATTACGTACTTTTTCCCCAGTTATCTCTCGATACTTTCTAAATTCAACACGCGCGGCGCCACCAGCGCGCTGTCACAGTTGTACGAAAAGTGCTCGAAGTCTGAGAGACTCCAGACTGCGCCACGAGCTCAGAAATAAAGTTGGCGAAACACGTAGGAAGCAGAATGGAAAATATGCACGGAGAAAAATACTCATTAAAGTTAAAAAACTCAAAATGAAATCATTGCTGGCCCTCGTTACCATTTTAAATTGGAGTTGGGAGTGAGGGGAAGACATTTTATTATTACTGAAATAAAAGAAGACGAAAATAAGTTTTTGTCAATTGAAATTTATATTCATTGCCATCTGGTTTATTAAAGAGAGGAAAGTTTTCATTCTTTTCATTAATAATCTGTTTTATCTAGAAATACCTGCTCAAGAACATTTTCTTTAATAATGAGATTCTTAATGCAGTTATAGCGAAAGAGCTGACTCCTGGTTTACGCGTGCAGATGTTGGCTAAGAAATTTCTGTTAGTCTTTGTTGCTTGAACAAACACATAAGATAAAAACGCAAACGTGGACTCTTTTATTTTGAAACAATGGGGAAAAATAACCTTCCACAATACGCATTTCCGATAGACCGATAGACAGAGATTGCCACGGTGGTCTAGCGGTTAGAACGCTGGCCTTGTAATCCTGGAGTCTCGGGTTCGATTCCCGGCGGTGCCCGAATTTATAACTTGTGTTGGGCAAGGCCGTGGTCTAGGCAACACGGAGTTTTCCTCCGTGGCATCCCAACAATTACTCCACTCACACACAGAAGAAGGCAATGGCAAACCACTTCTGGATCATCTGCCAAGAACGTATATGAACAGGTCCCAGTCCGAGAAAAGGATGGAAGGATCCTGTCCATATGGACCTGTCGTCAGACAGAACACTAAATAATAATAGACAGAGATTAAAGAAGACCCATTGTTGCTACAGGGGCCATCGTCCAGTACAGAACACGTAAATAATCTCCTTTGCACATTGTTGCTAGCGGATGACAGTAGTTCATGTTCTTAGCTTCACTGTAATTTTCCCACGCCTGCGCAGTGTGGCTCTTAACTACGGCTATATCAAACTGAAGGAAATCTTAACCACACGCCCGGTTATTCTGTGGGGTTTTCGGTCATTATATTTTCAACAACTCCAAGATGTTGAAGTGCGCGTACCTTATTTCAACAACACTGAAAGTTTTATTGATTCCTCACTCTTGCAAACACGTATTTCCATTGTGATGGAACCATTAAATATAGAAGGTTTCTTTCTTCTGTTGATCAAAGAAAATTCCTTATTACAGGGCAGGTACTATGCCCCCCCCCCCCCCCGAGTACAAGAACTTTTTTAGTGGACTACGACAAACAAACCACACACAATGAATAAGATATCAGCAATGAGCAAACATTCGCCAACAATAAGACTGACAGGTCAAAGTACTTGGTATTTCAGCTGTTACAGGGTGTTTCTTAACTACTGAACACATATTTGTTTAAATCTTATCAGTCTAATCACAATAAAATTCCTATTAAATATTAAAATATTATTATAATTAACATTTAAATATTTAAAAAATATGTCGTGTAAAAAGTAAAAAGCGATGATCTAATGTAAATCGAACATTTCGATAGAGAACATCATTTAATATATTCTAAATATTTAAATGTTAATTATAATAATATTTTAATATTTAATAGGAATTTCATTGTGATTAGACTCATAAGATTTAAACAAATATATATTTATCACAATATGACGCAACTTTATCATCTACTGAACACATTGAAATCATAAAGGTTCGCAGAGCTATTCCATTCAACAATCCTGACGGATATTTTGCATGTATCTGGTTTCCTTTCAGGGTTTTGTATCTTTTCAGCGTCTTCCAACATCTTTCTCTTGATATATTTCCAGGGATACATGAGAATTAAATTCGAGGCCAAAGGCCATCTTCGGTCATCATGAATACTACAATTCTTTTTATTACTCTCGAAATTTAAAATCCAATTCTCTTAAGGCCAGGGTTATAACAACTTTCAAAGATGAGTAATCTCAAATAGACAAAATTTCTTGTTTCTACTGACTGTCACGTGACTTACAAGCTAACCAATCAGATGTCCTGAGATGTACGAATAAGCTCATTCTACTCTGCTTAATGTTAACGATGGCTTAAACCTAAACTGATTGTTAAAGTAAATTAATTCTGTTGTAAAGTAAATAGTGAAGTCTAGATTAAAAGTTGCTTAAAGATATTAAGAATTAAAAGTTGAATTTCATAACAAATAATCAGAAGGGATTTTCGTGGGCAAGTTGAACATACGTACAATGTTCCTCTCATTTCTACGCGTCACGACACACTCGTTCCAGCCATGGGGTGTGACACACTGAAAGCCATGGATACACGCACGCACGCACGCACTTAGTCACCTTCTGAAAATCAACTCCCGTTTGTCTCTCGGCCGAAATCGTCGATAAGGCAAAAGGAACAGAGACACAGGGGTTAGGTGTCACTCTTTCTCAACTATGAGGAGAAACATCGATTTTAAAGTCTACTTGTGGAGAACCTTTTTATAACCCCCGTCCAGAGCAGAATTAATGTGACGACATTGTTTTGCTAATACGACAGCTCGCCATTGAACATTACGTTCAGTCGCTTCCACACACATCCCACATTTATCAGTTCTTCTTTGCCTATCATATATTCCCATTTACATAACTTTCTCCATATACGTCTTCTTGCTACTCATCCTAGGTCTATGTCAATTTGCATGGCTGCCTAACTAACTAACTAACTAACATCATAACTAACTAACTAACTAACTAACTAACTAACTAACTAACTAACACCCTAACTAACTAACTAACTAACTAACACCCTAACTAACTAACTAACTAACATCCTAACTAACTAACTAACACCCTAACTAACTAACTAACATCCTAACTAACTAACTAACATTCTAACTAACTAACTAACTAACATCCTAAATAACTAACATTCTAACTAACTAACTAACTAACATCCTAACTAACTAACTAACTAACTAACATCCTAACTAACTAACTAACATCCTAACTAACTAACTAACTAACATTCTAACTAACTAACATCCTAACTAACTAACATCATAACTAACTAACTAACTAATATCCTAACTACCTAACTAACATCCTAACTAACTAACTAACTAACATCCTAACTACCTAACTAACTAACTAACCGGTAGTGCAAACCAAAGGTTCTGTATGACTATTAGCAAACCCTTCCAATGACCACAATCCTCAAAAGATCCTGTTTACTTTCTATGCCCACAGCCGAATTATTTTAAAGTTATTTTAATATTATCCTTACGTATGCCAATGAGTAAATACGAGGTTTTAACTTTGGAATATATCACAGAAACTGAGGTATGAATGAAGATTTCTGTCTTCTGGGTTATTGCGCTGTGTAGTCTGGTCGATGTTAACCAACGTTTCAGAGGTCATACTGCCTCCGTCATCAGGGCGATGAATATTCATCGCCCTGATGACGGAGGCAGTATGACCTCTGAAACGTTGGTTAACATCGACCAGACTACACAGCGCAATAACCCAGAAGACAGAAATCTTCATATTCACCGCTGTGAGAACCTCAAGTCTTACATGAGGTATGAATAGTTGGTAGCACGGCCGAGTTTCGAACTGGGTACCTCCTGAATAGAACAGAGGTACCTCCTAGGCCACAGAACATGCGATTAGTAAAATCGAAGGATAAAGAAACAAACACTCAAGGCTTAATCTGGTCGAACTAATCGAAGTTAATAACTACTACCAAAGACCATAATGACAACGTCGCACTCGACGGTTCATGTCGATATACAGAGTGACGGCGTCAATTATTCACGACGCTCTGCCCCAACAGATAATAAGCGAACCGGAAAACGCGGCGCAACCTGATGACCGTAAGTTGGGCAGGTCCGCGTGTCCTTTACTAAAATTCGTTTAATACTCCAACAGTCGTCCCCTAATTTAAACTAAATCCTTGTAGCGGAATCCTTGAGAACCTAATAACAGCTCATCTGGATAAAAAAAAAATTGGCCTGCCCTACACAGAACCCCAGCGCTGACCGCCATGTTTTTAATTTGATCATTACAGGAATAGACGGCAAAGGAGTTATGTACAAACCTTATGGTAACTACAGCAGACATATAACATATAATAACTTAATGGGACGATTCTGAATGACGAAGGGCAGTAAGGAGAAGCTAATCTGTGTCTACTTCAATGCACTATCACATTCGCCTGGAGGGACTAAGGAAAATCTTGTAAAATACCAGGTAATCGAATCGAGAATCGAACTTGAGAATTCCGAAAGGCAATCTAGCA
The DNA here is from genome assembly GCF_977971745.1 of Zootermopsis nevadensis. Taxonomy (NCBI): domain Eukaryota; kingdom Metazoa; phylum Arthropoda; class Insecta; order Blattodea; family Termopsidae; genus Zootermopsis; species Zootermopsis nevadensis. The sequence goes on from NW_028259138.1 coordinate 12,893,223, forward strand.
AAAATCACGACGTTCGGCCAAGTGTTTTGTTAGAATACGGTTTCAAGTTCTTACACGGCCTATTTGATTTAACCCAGAAGCTATTTACGAAAACACAAAATAATTAATAAATTACCTAAGCACGTAAGTTCTTCTAACTGGTAATAAAGACCCACAATTTATTATTTAAAGCACATATATACTCATAACTTCGTACCTCAAATAATTCTTATGTTATTTAACCTAAGTAAGTCACTTTAACTTCAGCGGTTATGAGGTATCGAGAGATGGAAATATGGTAGCGATCATGCCCTGTTTGAAGTTAATTATTATTATTAAGTGTTCTGTCTTACGACAGGTCCATTGCTCTGCCCAAAAAGAGCTCTCCAGTTGTCCCTATTCTCGGCTTCTCGTTTTAATTCCTGGAACGTCATCTTCTTTCCTTGTTTAAGGTCGTCGGTTAGCTGTATCAATCTTCTTCCCAGTCCTCTCTTTCCTTCAACCTGGCCTTCGGTGATATCACTCATTAATCCATTCCTTCTCATAATATGTCTCAGCCAGTTAGCTTTCCTTCGTGAATGTTTCTTTGCTCGTTGACTCTCCTCAATACTTCTTCGTTGGTCACTCGATCCGTCCACCTGATCTTCCCTATTCTTCTCCAACACCACATTTCAAAACTCTCCAGGTATTTCTGTTCCTTCTTCCTGAGTGTCCAAGTCTCTGCTCCATACATAACACTTCACTAGTTTCTTCGTCGTCTCCAAGCCCAACTTGCTAGTGAGCTGAAGTTAATATCTCGGTATTTTCCCCGGATTAAAAAAAAAAAAACTCAAGTCAGGATAACATTTAACATGGCCAAGATACTAACATGACACAGTTTAATGCAGTAATTATATCATTGGCTTTGCTTAAGGCAGAATCCTGCTTTCGTGTGTATTAGCTGCTGCACGTAACAGAGAATAAAATATTAAGTCAGAAAGATAACCTACCCCACTAATAATTACCAATGTCAACGTTTCAGTCGCAAATAATCAGCGGTAAAACTTAGATTGGGCTAATCAGAATACGAAGAACATCGTATCTTCGTAAATTAGTCCTTGTACACGTGACAAATAGATGTCATAAAAGAAATTTAATCACATCCGAAATATTTGTTAGCGTGTCTTTTTATTCAACAACACAAAATGTAAATAATTTACGCATTCACTAGTTGCAATCCTTATTGCATGATATGTACAGGGTGATTCAGAAGTTCCTGTGCATTGATAAGAAATTTAGGACGTGGAAAGCGATTCAAACTCCCCCCCCTCTCTCACATGCCCTAGATGATGCACGTGACCTTACGACCTTGATCACTTCCAACCAGTCTAGGCGTGTTGTAACCTAACGTTGGCCAACAGGTTATATTTGTGTTCCGCCAACTGCAGAGAGGGACCTTTGGGACACACTGTATAATACACGAAATAAAGAAACAAAGAAAGTGTAGAAGAATACGATTTGTGCCACTGTTGCGTTGAAAACGTAGCTTCGGAGAAACATCACGAAATTACTGCAGTTGAAACCGAAATTCTACCGCGGTGGATAACATTGCGTTTCAAATCCAGAAGGTATTTGAAAGGGGTTAATTGTATTAAGATCACCGCTGTGACTCCGTGATGTGACATTCTGTCACGCCATAGAAAAAACATAGGTCTCTGCAGGCCCGGTAGACCGCGGTGTGTTGCAGGAAACAGAGCATCAGGCGTCCTATCGGATCAGAGCGACCGACATGTGACATTTCCACAGTCCAGTTTCCTAGACGAAGGACGAAATGATGGAAACAGAGAGAGAGAAAGAACCGGCAAAGACTTATGTTGCATTCCTTCAGCTGTGACTAGATGGACCACAATAATTCTGTTGGTACCTACAAAGCAGAAAGTTTCGGAAGATAATTTAGTACATGCGGAAGAAATGAGATCTTGCCAGGGGTTCATACGCTACTGTATTATTGTTATTCTGTGTTACTAACAAAAATCGACTTGACATATCCGTCAATAACTTCGTCGGATACGAAGTAAAATGTCAAAATTGTATTCCGGGACGTAAAACACAGCTCTGGGTCCTTCCAAGTGACGCCTGGGAGTAAATAATTGCGTAAGAGGTTATCAGAGTTTCCAAGGAACGTACTACCTCACTTTGCACCCTGAAGATGGAAGCGTAAAGTTCCACCGAAATGTTTGTAACCCCTACAACACTCCGGTACGACCGAACCCCTTAATGTGACGGTGTCTGAGAACGTGCTGACGAAAATATTTGGTAAAAAGAAACAAATTAATTTGAACAATACTAGTAATTATAACGTGATATTTAGCATCCAATTGTAAATCAACAGATGAGTTGAACTATTTGATTACAACAATTCAAGGAAAGAGACCATTCGAGAGAACTAAGCGCAGATGGGAAGATAACATTAAACGAAAATAAATAAATCGTGAACATGTGTTATCTGAATGGAACTGTTTGAGTACAGTGTCGTAGTATTTGTTGATTAATTTACGTAGGCAGAAATCACTCACGTCAAAGTCTCTGGTTGTGATGACAACGAATCTCGCTTGTAATTGTCTTTACAGAATTTCCTTTCTTTTCGTGTTCTTAACGTTTTCTTTTGTTACTCTGTGAGCTTATAATGACACGCTATATTCTACCACCTGTCTTTACCTTCCCTATTGACATAATTTTTAAGTTTATTATTATAGCCAGTGCAACAATTTCTCTAAAGACCTTAAGTATCTGGTTTTTGGTATTAATGTTATCCAGAAAAAATTCAAGGTTACTCTCTGGCTGGCCTTGTAATCCTGGGGTCTCGGGTTCGATTCCCGGTGGTGCCCGAATTCATAACTTGTGTTGGGCAAGGCCGTGGTCTAGGCAACACGGAGTTTTCCTCCGTGGCATCCCAACAATTACTCCATTCACACACAGAAGAAGGCAATGGCAAACCACTTCTGGATCATCTGCCAAGAACGTATATGAACAGGTCCCAGTCCGAGAAAAGAAAAGGATGGAAGGATCCTGTTCATATGGACCTGTCGTCAGACAGAACACTAAATAAAATAAAATAAGACAAGAAATGGAAAAGAGTATTCGTTTCTAAATTTAACAAATAAATGCATTACGCACATGGCTTTAAATAAATATATACAGAAAATAATAGGTCCTTTCGCCAACATAAATACACAGAAGCAGGTCCTCCCATTTAATTAATTTACCCAGAAACATATTTAAAAAAATTTCAGGTTATGAAAGAATTCCAGGATAAAATTTTCAACGCACTCTCTAGACGTTACGCGATGCGGGCGGCTTTGAATTCTGTCGCTTTGAGCTGATTTGCAACTCGTAATTAATTTCAATTGGTCTGGTATTTAATCGTTGCTTTGAGTCACAGATCATTGGGTTCCCGAAGGGGAACGCATACAGCCTGTGCCAAAAGTCTACTCCCATCAACAGCCACAGGAAGTGTACTGAAGTCATCCGGTGAGCGGTTCGAAACAATGCAAATACCAGAATTGTATTACAAGAAAACAATACGACGAAATGGGGATTGTGCTATTCCTAATTAGTTTAGTGATGCACAGAAACCGAATTTATAAACATTTTCACAGGGACATATAATCTGAAATTATACAAAATACTTGTTATGCAATACACATGTTTATTGACGTTTATCAAGAAATATAGAATTATAATTCTAAGGGTCGATATTACTTGGTGGTCTTAGGCGTATTTGTTGGTATTACTGAAACATTTTATTATTTATAATACAAACAAATAAAAAAACAGAAACATTGACTATAAAGCTTTGATCGTGTTTGAAATTTCACTGTCTAAGAAAGAAATTTGTCCTGCAATTTTTTGATTGCTTTCAGAAACGATTTTCAGTAAAAATTAGGCCTGTTAAACCCATAAAATTCAAAAAATAAGTAGGATGAAACAGCAAACTTGAGTTACATTTTCCTAAAAACGTTTTCGAATTTCCGTTAATATGAATATTCGAAAATCTCTACTTCAAAAAACTTCTGTTAGAATCCTCTCTCTAAAGTTAGGCAGATGCTTTGTATGCGGTGACAAGCCGGTAGATGGCAGGGTAATAGAAACAGACGCACGTGCAAATATGACACAGCTGCAATTAATTATTATAACGCTATTTTGAACACATGTACAAAACAAATATCGTGTCCCTGTGTATAGTAATCACGTACATGTGATAAACGTACAGATATTGTACTTGTTATATTTTTGCAGATTCACAGCTTTGTATTAACCTAATCGCTTGCTGGTTTTTTCCCTTGAAGCAGGATTTTGCCCCCTCCGGGGTGCCTAAACACTTTGCCCCTCCCTCAGGGCTTGCCAACAATTTAATTGGCCTCATGGCATTTCCTTCCCTATTTTGGACACCCGTGGGCTTTTTTAATATCAGGGTATCATTCATGCCTCAGGAGTACACGGACTACCCCTGAGGTGTTTCGACGTGTACTTCACTTTTAACAAATTTTAATCCGAAGTTGTGAGTACATGACGTGAAATTCGTAGTGCATGGTCGGAGTTTAAACGCTGAAACCTACTGAATATTAATGGGGCCACCAGAATGACGGACAACACTGAAAGTTCACATAATGTGGACGTGAGTAGACGCGTCTATGTGACACGAACTTTGAAGAATAACTGTTGTATCCTGTTCGTGGATTTAAATGAACCAGAGGCTGAGTGTCTGGAGAATAACCTCTGTTAGGTTTGTCTTTCCTCAGTCACTTTAACTGGTAGAACATGTTTCATGAAATATGAACAATAAAAGACAGGATTATTAAAGGTTACAGTTCATATGTCAACTAAAAGTGCATATATAAAGAGATAAATTCCTGAATGTTTCACATAATAAATCACCTTTTAACGCGATGTCTATCCGAGCCTGTAGCTCTCCTATTAGCATAAATTGTACTATAGTAAACAACATAGAACATAATCGGTGTTGTGAGGGTTGGCAGTCGTGTTTTGGAAAATGTTAGTGAAATTATGTTGGCAGCAAAACGTTTGTAGGAGAGGTGAGGTTTACGATACTGGAGAAAATATACCACATGTTAGTATGATACACATACACGCGTATAAATTGGCCGAACATATGCACACGCATGTGTTTAAAACATGTAAATGAAGTGGAATGAATCTGCCGGAGAACAACACAACCAGTTTCCAAGCCGGATTCTACCACGGACAATAAATCTACTGTGTGTGAAAATTCTCACCCTTTCTAGCCCCTATTTGTGTACACTCTCAGTTTACCAATCCACCCCCAACACGGCTCTGGGCTACGAAATGCGTATATTGGTACACGATTGGGTGCATTATTCGCTCACAAACATAACCAGAATTGAAGAAGAATTATAACAAACGCTGCCATCTTGGTTAAGAGGTCAGTGGTCCGTCGGATTTCTACTTTGACCATCAGCTAATCTGACGAAATGTTAATATTAGTAATATTCTGAAGAAGTAATGCCATGATTTTCATTCACGGAATTTCGTGTACGAAATTAGAAAAAAAAAATTCAGCCCATTCCGGTGAAGCCGTCTTCAGAAATGTTTCATATCTTACTGGCCTTGGTTCGTATCAATTGTTTCAAAACTATTCGCAGTGTAGTACACTCACATAAGCCCGGTTCGTTCCCGGACGATACACGACCCAGCGCGTGACGTCATACATTCTGGCGGTATTCGTGAAAGAATGTAAAAATGGTATAAGAATTCGGTATCATTGAAAGGCTGAACTATGAATATAATTAATAAATGGGGCAAAAAATTCAGAATACAAATTGCCGTAATGCAACAAAGTCTCGTGCTAACACATCGTTTCGTGGTAAAATAATGCAGGCGACATTACAATTCAAGTCGAAAGAGTGGGACACTAAGCAAAACTGAATATGTATGTAGGCTATCACGTAATAAAATATGGCCAACATACGGAGTAACCTCTTTTAAAGACCTCGAGAAATACTTGCATTTCACGTCACGCACCCTGGAAGACGCAGAGGGAGACAGGGATAAAATAAATATTATTTTTAATTACAGAAAAGAATCTTCTAAACTTATTCATGAGAATATGAGCAATTGACAGATATTTAAGTAGCATTTTAAATAATCTATTATTGCAATGGCTCAGCACAGTCTTCACAAAAGCACTATCTTCCATTTTCTTTTTTGTTTCAAGAGATTATGTCTTGTGGTCTGTACTAAATCACTTCATTCAACTCACGTATTCAAAGTCGATTTTAATATAAATATATCGATACATGCTCGTAAATGAATTACAAAAGATGTGAATAAAATTTTCTACAAGATACTTCTATTTAAAGTATTACACAAATATTTGTTAAGATAGTATAATTGCGTCATATTGTGAATCAAACATTAAATTAATTATTCGGTTCTTGTCCGTCTAATCACAATTATATTTAAAATTTACAAATAAGATAATTAAAATATCATTTTATGTTCAACATCGAATAATGTAGAACATCAAAAAGCATTTCACTTCAAAACAATACATTTGCTCCAATATATGAAAATAATCTGGATATGAACATCACCAGAAAACATCACCAAACTCCTACACAACAGAAATTGTAATTGAGTTTTAAGTTTATTGATATAATTTTACACCTGAAGATGGTTCGATGAAACCGAAACATGTTGTAAAAATGTTCCAAATGTAAATCGATTATTCGATGTGGAACATAAAATGATATTTTAATTATCTGATTTGTAAATTTTAAATATAATTGTGATTAGACGGACAAAAACCGAATAATTAATACAATATTTGTTGTCAAAACATGTTATAAATTCATGTTACGTTGATATTCGACTGTAACTTAACGGCGTCAATTTTTCAGTCACCTTTCCTTAACTCTTTCTTATCTGTTGGAGAGCCTCAAAATGAAATTATACGAATCAGAGAAGAAAAATACTCACGGACACAATTTCCTTCCTTTTCCACTTTTAATAATATCAGTATTTTTAGGCAACTCTACAGTGATTTTCGCTCTACATTTATGTAACCGGATAAATGTCTCGAAAAAAGAATCTGGTTTTCTTTTGAACATTCAGCCTGGGACCAGATATACCAAACTTTTACTGCTGTTGTGTGCCACTTTGAGACATGCGCTGTAAGAAACAGGCCGGAAACTAAAAATAATAATGTAATATTTTAATATTTAATAAGACTTTATTGTGATTAGACGGACAAGATTTAAATAATATAAATTATAAAATAGTGTAGTTGCGTCATATTGTGACTTATTAAATTAAAATTAAATTATTTGGTTATTACGTCAAATCACAATGTATTTAAATAAGATAATTAAAATAATTAAAATATCATTCTGTGTTCCATATCGAATAATCGATTTACAATTGGAACAGTTACCAATTGTAAATCGATTATTCGATATGGAACACAGAATGATATTTTAATTATTTTAATTATCTTATTTAAATACATTGTGATTTGACGGAATAACCAAATAATTTAATTTTAATAAATTATAAAATTGTTAGTTACACTAAAGACAACGTGTAGTTAGAATAAGGAATATTGGAACTCTAAACGTAACTATTAGAAACTAAGTCATGTTTCCGATGGAGAAAGAATGTAATACGACAAAATTTACATGAGACACACGCAGAATATATTTCGGTATAGATATATTCCGTTGGTAAAGACGATTGAATTATGAAGGTCACGACCCACTTCAATCTGCACCGAGATACATACAGCATCCGTGAATCTGTCGGTCTTGACGGGGGGTGGAAAGTAGACGTATCAAAATAAAACTCACCGAGGCCTCGGAGACGCGGGCATTTAAAAGAATCTTATAGGAGGAAGTGTCCGTAACCGCAGAGACTGAGTAAAACAACGAATAAACTCAGTCCGGACAGTTCAACCTCTTCATTTCGTATTTTAGACGCATTACTGTTCAGTTAGATGTGTTATTGTCAATAACTGCGTGCGTACAAGATATATCTGACAAACTGCAAATGTAGCAGCTTCATCGTTAAGGGATTCTGCACTGGTGTAAAGGAATATAATGTATATACAGAGCCGTCACAGCACGACTCAATCACCGCACAATTGTTTTCACAGTGTGCCCATGTAGTCCAGGTGCTGAAAGTACATTGACTCGCAATGCCTCCGTTTTAACAGATTCAGTTAGAAATAAAATGTGGTCATCTTTGCTTTGCAGTAGACATGTAATCCTGGGGTCTCGGGTTCGATTCCCGGCGGTGCCCGAATTTATAACTTGTGTTGGGCAAGGCCGTGGTCTAGGCAACACGGAGTTTTCCTCCGTGGCATCCCAACAATTACTCCATTCACACACAGAAGAAGGCAATGGCAAACCACTTCTGGATCATCTGCCAAGAACGTATATGAACAGGTCCCAGTCCGAGAAAAGAAAAGGATGGAAGGATCCTGTTCATATGGACCTGTCGTCAGACAGAACACTAAATAATAATAAGATGAGGTGGTCTAGAGGTTAGAACGCTGGCCTTGTAATCCTGGGGTCTCGGGTTCGATTCCCGGCGATGCCCGAATTTATAACTTGTGTTGGGCAAGGCCGTGGTCTAGGCAACACGGAGTTTTCCTCCGGGGGCTTCCCCGGTTTCTCCGTGGCATCCCAACAATTACACAGAAGAAGGCAATGGCAAACCACTTCTGGATCATCTGCCAAGAACGTATATGAACAGGTCCCAGTCCGAGAAAAGGATGGAAGGATCCTGTTCATATGGACCTGTCGTCAGACAGAACACTAAATAATAATAAGATGAGGTGGTCTAGCGGTTAGAACGCTGGCCTTGTAATCCTGGGGTCTCGGGTGCCCGAATTTATAACTTGTGTTGGGCAAGGCCGTGGTCTAGGCAACACGGAGTTTTCCTCCGTGGCATCCCAACAATTACTCCATTCACACACAGAAGAAGGCAATGGCAAACCACTTCTGCATCATCTGCCAAGAACGTATATGAACAGGTCCCAGTCCGAGAAAACGATGGAAGGATCCTGTTCATATGGACCTGTCGTCAGACAGAACACTAAATAATAATAGACATGTTTACAGGTTGAAACTTACAGAAACCTAGAGAAGTACTGTAAATTCAGTACGTAAACAAATCCTACTAACAGGTATTAAATTCCTAAAATATACCACAGACACCGAAAAATCTCAAGAACTTAGCGCTAGGCGGAATATTAAAATATTTTTTCATTATCAAAAGCAATTTAAAAGCTTCATATTTTGACTCTACTTCTAACTTCTTCGCAGTAAGAAAATATTAAGGCAAACAAGCACGAAAACTTACGACAACGATAAACATTTTACAACTAAAGTTCTTAGAGCTGTCTGACGCCACTGTGCATACAGATCTGCCGCTGAGTTTACCTTCCTTTATCCAACTGAGCTGTAACCCAATCACCGCCATTAACAGTGGCTGATTTTATACAACAGAAAACTCTGAGTGAGGGAGGGAAAGATTACCTTTACAATTATTTACGAGCGATTATGTCGTGTTTTGGAAAGGATTTTTTTGGGGGCTAGACAATTTCCGAGTATTATCTATGAAAACTGAAGATCGTAGAGATACAACACTGGCGACACTAAGTATAGGAGTTTAAAATAGTTTTAAGATGTTTAAATCTATTAAAAGTATACGAACGTTATTAAGATAATTGGTATAGAGGGAAACATGGCGGCAGGGCGAAATATTTGTGCGATTACAACATTTAACGAATCATTATAACGTGACGTGTGGGATATGTCTCTTTTCGCGTGTGGTTTACATTAATCAGATGCTAAAGAAATCTAATTCACACACAAAAAAGATACTACTCTATCAGAATCTTCAGGCAAATGTCTTAAATATGCTAATGTTGTTTACGACATACTAAGTACTTGTTCACAAATATCAAATTCGACAATAACACATTCAATTATCACAAGGAGAGCAGAGGAAAGGCTATATTAAATCTATAACTCGATACTAGACCGAAGTCAGCAGTAAGCTTCACGCACAGGCTGGCTTTAACATCACGGGAGGGTCTGCTATATACATTGCACAGTATAATAGGTTGGTCCCTGAACCGGTCTCGACGTGGTGAGGATTTTTTTCTGTTCACGCAGAAAATCGAACCTCCGCCATCCGGCCAATATTCAATCACAACAGTAGCCCATACTTTTAATGTAAAATTGTACGCTGAGATTGTCCGCCCCTCTGCTGTGTTACCGCTAACTTCGCATGTGGAAATGATATAGCAACTAGTGACGGTCACTAACCAGGTCGAAACAGGCGCCCGCTGATCAGAATTTACGGAAGGACGATGCAATTAATGAGAGACTGTCCATTGTGATTTCAAAACATGGTAGATAATACCACCAATTACACCGGTGTTAAACAGAAGACTATCGAGTACAACAGAACAAAACATCACAGTAAACTTCCATTTATTAATTACTCTCAAAATCATGTTGTTCCTTTGCTGGTTATTATGGGCCAATGCTGATGCTGGAATTCTGGTTTCCAAACGCCTTGTGGACTCGTCCGCGGGTCCAGACGAGTGTTACAACCCAGTGTATCTACATATGAGCCCACATGGATCCATCCGCGACTGCACAACTCGATAGACCAAACATCGACATCTTCATAGCCGTCAGACTGTCAAATGTTTTTATCCTAACTTCTTTCCCAAGAGGAAATATCTAACTTTGACGTCACATTCTATTTTGTTCTCTTATCTCCAGCTGTTGAACGATTTGGAAGGATTTGACTAAACTCCACTCGGGCATCATTCTATGATAACATATCGGAGTCTTAGTTTAATTACCTGATAAAAATGACACCAAAAAGAGATCCTGGGAAAGAAGCCGCTGGCACGCTTAAGTTCTTTCCATAAAGTCTGTCTAAGTCCTACGTATTTCAGATTCAGCAACTATTCGTAATTTATACGTAGAAATAAAAATTTACATTCTGACATGATCACGTGTTAGAGCCTGAAGTATGACCACACTTGCAATTGGGTTTACATTTAAGTCTCACAGCAGGTATATTTTAATTTCAAATTGTGGCACATTGAATGAAATGGGTCGTCTATTCCTGCGTTAAGGTAATCTGCACATACGTTCAAGACTTAACCATTTTCAGTTTGTATTAGCGCTGATTAACATTTGGTCCTTAGAAATTGGAAATTTTATCAGGACAGCTTTTCATGATAAAGTAATTATTTTCAAGTCATTTTCGCCTCTACGATTATCCCAACATAAAACGTCTAGAACAGAAATCAGAGTTTATGATATTGTCTCCTAATTAATCTTAAACAACTTTACAAAGTTTATCTGCAAAGGATTTCCGGCCAGTGCCAATAAAATGGCTGTTTAACAATTTATGATTAAAATTCTTTTTTGGGGGGACTGACTACATATCCGATCTTCAAGTAACAACTAATTTCACATTTCCAATGTAATATACGAACTTCATCCGTATAAATGGTTTACTAAACGATGCTGACAGTAGACCAAACTGTGTAGATTATAATTTGGAAAGGATATTTAAAGAAGTGGTCCTGATCTAATTTAAGGTATGCGCGCGCACGCCGAAAGCCCCAGGTTCGAATGTCTAATTCAGACATTGGATATCCTGATTGAGGTGTTCGTGTTTTTTCTCAGTTACTCCAGATGAAATTTTGGACATGAACTGATCACAGATCACGTCCGCGTCTATTCATACACATCGCACAGATCTTAATATCTTTCAGTGTTCAATAGCCCATACAGTTGATCAAGCGTCGCTAACCAAGTAAATCGATTAACATAACCGAAGTTACGTCTCCTACTGGACGCCTCGACACCGAAGAAAGTTCGTCGTTATATAGTATTGATTTCTAATACAGTTTTATAGCATTTGGATGACGGTCAGACGTAAGGTTACACAAGAAATAAAATGGAAGGAGTTTTAGGTTCGTTCTGCAATTTTAAAACGTTTAAATGCACGTTTTTTTAAATCCAATTTCCTTCTCATCAGAAATGTAAATGTTGACCTAGATTCACTGATCGCCAAAGTTCTCTCCAAGAAGACTGACCATTCTCCAAGTGTGCCGCTGACCTATAAACGAGGAGCATCGCCTTACTTAGACACCTCTGGAACAGACCAGCCCAAAGAAGATACTTTAAACGCGGATACATTCAGAGGGTGTAAGATTTCTTTAAATTGTCAAGTAGGCTTTGAATGCGATTAACGTTTGACGTCACTTCATGATGATAATGATGATTGTGTTTGAGCGTGTGACAGTGATACGTGAATAATCACAAAATTCCATGTTTTCACACAAACCTAAGTTCTTATACAGTTTAAAAAACCCCGCTACTAACGCTACCTCTCAGGAACCATTATTCTAAAATCAGTTTAAATATTATTCTCCGATGTGCGCATATATCGTTCGGGTGTGACGTTCTTTCCAATACTCCCAACCAAAAACTCTACATACATTTCATCGTTTTACGTGTATGTTAAATGATTTGTTCATTTCAACATCCTTTATGTAATCAACGTAAGAATAGGAGATAAAGAATACGAATTATAAATCTCCCGATTACGTCATTAAAATATAAATTACAATTGGCTCCAGAATAACTAATAACCATTCGATAGGTTAAGTGACGTTCCTTCATAATTTGATGTGAATGTTGTGCTATTCTACACGACCTTAAAATCGTATCTTTCTATACCTTACGAGCGGAGATAACAAAATTATAGGTGAGAAAATTCGTGAGATAGATACTGAGGTACTGCGATCTGATGGCCAAAGTGTGAACTATCGAACAAGGCGGATTTAATGTCTCTAAATGCTCGTCGCAAGAACACACGAGGATTCTGTGTGTATTCCGAGCATACATGTCGCAACAAGGCGCCGTGTTGTCACGAAAGTTTACACGCATGTCCCCTGCGACAGAGGATGTTACAGGGGAAAAAACAAAGGCACGCACTAAGCGACTCGGTTTTGTGACATTTTGTGGCCTTTACAGAAATTACTTCCATGAATCGTACTATATTCCTGTTACGATATGAACACTTTTTCCATATTCGGTTATCCGTCACACACTTTCGTTTCACTAAGTAAAAAACAATAAGACTGAAGAGAGAAGAATATGAACCCGCGTATTAAAGATACACAGTTGAGTGTCGACATTTAATATGTGGCCAGGACGTCATAGGAGGTTCCCCTGCCACACTGACGAACCAGAGCTGAAGAGAAGATATTTAATGGACCGAATACTCTTGCATACAGTTGGTATCAAATTCGAATATCGCTGAAGAAGTCACTTACTTTGAATAAGGACATTTGTTGTCTTCCACAGACGTCGAAGGCGAGTTTAGGAATAATAACCACATACAAGAAACAATAACTTCCGGTCAACTTAACCACAATGTATTCTGACTTGTGTACACGATAAATAGCATGCACAATTGGTTCCCACTAAGCAACTAAAGAACCAATCCATTAAGTAACCTGTAAGTCATTAACCTATTTCTTGAAGATCCTTATTTTAAAAACCTTCTTGTTTTAATACATTTCCACGGTAACGTATAATTTTAACTATAGAACTGTTACATTTAACTGCTGACTGATGGCAGATACCAAGTATTTTATTAGATGATAAAGTTGCGTCATATTGTGATAAATATATATTTGTTTAAATCTTGTCAGTCTGATCATAATAAAATTCCTATTAAATATTAAAATATTACTATAATTAACATTTAAATATTTAAAATATATTAAAATATATTAAAATGATGTTCTCTATCGAAATGTTCGATTTACATTAGAACATCACTTTTTACACGACATGTTTCAGTTCTAAATGAACCATCTTCACACACGGCAATACTTCCAGACGGTCGTGACTCCTCCACAACTTCTGGCCGATACAAAACAACAACAAACCATCCACCCACACAAAATCATGTTAAACACGACGTATATATATATATACGAACAACTTAGAATACGATATTAAAATACAATAAAAACTGAAAGAAAACATCATTTGAAATCTGATAAACATCTGACTAAAAAGTTGCATTTAAGAAATTATATTTAGGTTTATATAATAATTTTATACACCTGAAGATGGTTCATTTAGAACTGAAACATGTCGTGTAAAAAGTGATGTTCTAATGTAAATCGAACATTTCGATAGAGAACATCATTTAATATATTTAAATATTTAAATGTTAATTATAGTAATATTTTAATATTTAATAGGAATTTTATTGTGATCAGACTGACAAGATTTAAACAAGTATTTTATTGATATTTTTTTCAAAATCATTATCACCGCCGCCATTAATATAAACTACGCACGATTACACTAAATCGTCTGTTCATATTTTCTACGGGTTCAGTAGGATCTCTCCATAAAACAGCACCAGGACATTACCACACCGAAAATTAATCCGTCTTCCCTAGGTAAAAAAAAACAGCTCTTAGAGGAAGATTTCATTATGCTAACACACGTTACTTCGTCAGTACAAGAATATTCCATTTTCAAGTCACCACGAGGTGTCACTCTACGTACAGCTGCATTCAAACTCTGTGACTTAAAGAAAACTTTTTCTGAAGTGGCAATATTATGTTACCTGAAGCACGTCGGTGTCAGAGAACTTCGCGTGTTGTTAATGAAGTGAAATTCTTGACATTTACAACAAAAAAAAAAAGAAGTTCGTTTCCCTATTACACCTCCGTGGCAGGGTGAGATACACCCTGGCAGGATGCACTCAAACAAACAACGGAAGCATTCGACGTCGACTTGGTACATTCCAGGGTTCCGAAGTCTCAGACCTAAGATACCACAATTATGTCAGAAAGAATTCCATAACAACATATAAAAAATTAACGTCTGAAGTTTTATAAAGATTAAAACGATTTTTAATAAATAAATATAATTGAATAACGTTAATAAGCCCTTTCCGTATATTATACATGTTAATAAAGTAGACTAACTAATTTACTAAAAAATCTGGTGGTAGACATTGGAGCATTAGCATCGCGTATTACAATAAATTCAAGTCGGAAAGGATCCTGAGCTAGATCAATCAACCCCTCCTCCCCCAATTATCATGTCCGAACATTTTTGGTCTTCAAGAGACGTCGCATGAGAGAATTCGACACAAAAATCCCGTAAGCATAATCTGCCTTCCCATCCTGGCTACATCCACACAGACATTACGCCTCTTATCAATACAATCCTAAAGATTAAAGATTATATAATGCGACGAAAACTATCTAAATTATTTCTCTAACTGTATCCATCATCACAAAGTGTACAAAAAAACAATTTTTTCGAACTTCATAATTTATACCTTTCATAAAATGCTAATACAAAATGTAAAGCTATCTCACTATACGCCATGTAGGCGCTTGGGGGGAGTGAAAGTATAGCTCCTACTAATTCTTGACCTCGGCAGTAGATGGGGTGTGAGTGGTCAGGATCACACTCCGGCCGAGCTTTATCCCCGGGAAAGGACCCCGGTACCCATCGGATAGGAGGCGCCCCCGAGCCGGTCTGGACGTAAAAGCTAGAGGAAAAAAAAATCCTTTTCCCCCGTCTGGGATCGAACCCCAGTCGTCCAGTAGCGAGTCACTACACTGACTAAGCTAACCCGCAACGATTATAAAATCCAGAAGGCTGTCGGGAGGTATGTAGAGTTTATGAAGGAGAAAGGTGTACAAAGAAAGAACCACTCAGAAGACCTAGGAGTAGATGGAAAGATATTATTAAATTAGATCTAAAGAAAATAAGTATTTAGGGTGTGGACTGCTTCATATGCCTCAGGACGTGTACCACCGGACTATTTCGAACACGGTATAAACTATCTTGCTCCATAAAAGACGAGGAATTTCTCGACTAGGCGAAGGCACTTTTAGATTTTTAACAAGGTCTCTGCCTTATTTATTTAAATCGTTAACTTATTAGGCAAGGCTTAATGATGTGTTTTTCTAATCGCGAAGGACTGGGCTTGCATACTACGGATTGGTACAATGGAATCGTGAATTTATCTGAAGTTAAGAGAAAATAAAATTCAACTCGAGGCCTCCTTATAAGTTTACAATATTACCTGTTGTTTTACATGGGCGTGAAACGTGGTCTCTTTTTTAAAAGAAAAATCTAAATCTAGGACGACTTAGAGCAGGAAGACAATGAGAAAAATTGAACCAAAATATAAGTGTAAGTACCAGGGGATAAAGAAAATTGATTTTAAGAGGTTTCATAATTTTCATTTTTGAAGGTGGTAAAATCACTAATTATAATTAGACAGACGAACCACGCAGGGAAATTTACAAATTTTTAAGAAATTATTCAAGTATCAGATTGGAAGGAGGAAAACACTTGCCTTCTGTAACTTTGAAGTAATAACAATCTGTACCAACTGCGCAAGATGTTGCTTAGTAGTTAGTTAGCAAATGCGTAAGTTAAGGAGACAGGAGAACATCATATTTGATCGTAACATCCGTACGTTTAGCGGAAAAATGAAATTGTGTCGAATCTATTACATCTAATGGCATTCTGCCCATGTCTCATGATGACATCTGAAGATTACCGAACGCAAGAGGGTCCCTGAAGTGTATGAAAAATATCCCACTTGTTCACCCAGGCGCCGACACAGATGGGGGGTGGGGGGGAGGGGGGTTGAAAAAGGAACAAAATTCCTTCTTTATTATTGGACGAGGCGTGCGTGACTTGTCTTCTTCAATTCTCCGCCAATCACGAGTAAAATAACGCGGGGCACCCCTTCCTCCCCATTGTCAACGCTCGCGACGCGCAGGTTTTGTTTTGAGGGTAATCTCCCTTAAAAATGACACAAGTTCAAAGCTTGAATTTCTGGTTCTGAGGACGGCGCAAATGGTATCTAAAACAATGACCGAGCATGGGATCGTATCTGCAACGAGTTAAAGGAAAATTAATTCACACAGGTGAGAGAGAGTGGTCGTACGGGGTAGTGAGAAGTTTGAACAGGTCGAGGGGAACTGCGCCGTGGAAGCCTGCAACACTGTGGCTCAGTGTGAAGAGCGTCGCGGCGCCGACTCGCACAATAGAGCGCGCGCAACGCTGAAAAACGTCGGACGGACAGACGGACGAACGAAGAAATATTAAAAACAGCCGAGTCGGGTTTGAAAGCTCAGTTGCCGGCCACGCGAGGTGCTGGTCAGGTCGTAGATTGGCCGTCGCGACGCTGGAACGTTACGCATCGAACGACGATGTCTCATGACGCGAAGAGCGCTGTGCGAAGTGTCACTTTTCTAAGGGATTAGTGTAAGGAGAGTGCATGGACCGCACTAACTGTGATAGATGTGGACAAACACAGGTCGGGCTGTAGATAAAGTGTATAAAGGTGTTCATTTATTGCACCTGTAAAATTGTTTTTAAAGCTTTCTAATGTACAACATTTTTGCAATGACATTAACATTTAATTTCAACCGGGTGATAAGTGTAACTTTACCTTATGTATCAATATGTTTTATGTATTACAACGCCGTAGTGGAGAAAAGAGTTGAGTAATTATAGGGTAGATTCTGAAACTGTCAAATTTACACATTTTATGACCATATACATATATATATATAAATTACGCCAGCTTATGCTTAAATATACAATACTATTTCTATTAAAATACTTCATACATTCAAAACAGTATAAGAATAATTTAAATTAAAAAATAAAAAAAAATCATTTCTATTTTAATCTATATGCATACTGTAGTAAAGTTCTCGTCGAAATTCACGCTACTGTCAACGAGAAAACATAGCCTTTTGCTAAACGTCTTTAAATGTGACTTCTAAGCGAATAAGAGATCAGATCCAAAATTCGACGCGTCGCCTAGTTCAAGTGAGCGACATCTCAGCTTCGGTGTTGATCCCAGGAACTTCAGGTCCACGTGGAATGTGCTAGCCTGCAAACTCATTATCGTCCATCAGCCAAAGAAGATGCCAGGTCCCACACAATGTCTGCTCTATTTATTTGTTACCATCCTGGCAGTACACGGTGAGTAATATCTTGTAATTGCTACTTTTGTGACAAGTGAATTATAGCTATACATTGCTATCATTAGCGTCGTTCGATTTCCTAAGCGTCGCTATTTTTAAAAATTGTCGACGATAAAGTTAGACGTTAATTACGATTCAGAGCGCCAGACAATTAAGATTTTTACAACCAATCTGTAGTACACATTAGTAAATCGAACTGTTTTCTACAAACATTCAATTATTCAGGTACTTGCGTTCAAATGCCAAAGCGATTTTACTCAGTCATTTTGAGGGAACAAAGTTTCCTATGTTACAAAATATATCAATATTTAATTGCAATTTTTTTATAAATTTAAAGTTTTCGACAATTTATTACGATTTAAGGTTAATACAATCTCGAAAATAATACTAAAGCGTAATCAATTATTGACTAAAACTGTAATAGTATATGTTTCTCATTTTTAAGTTATTTGGAAGCTTGAAGAGTTAAGAATTAATTTATAGTATTTCAAATTAATAAACATTTAGTAAACACAAATTTTCACTGGGAGAAATCTTATGAAATCAGCAGAAAACTAACAGACATTCAGATAAAATACATTCTTAATGTTAAATTAATTAAAATTATAATCACAGAAAGAACGTTTAGTTAGATCGGACTTCGCATGATTCATATCAGTCACTTAACGTAATAGGAATAAAATTAATCGAAACTTGATTGTATTTTGAACTGCTATAAATGCAAAGAGTAGGCGAATTTCACTGATAAACCTATTTTAACATTCACATTAGCATTTAAAATATTTACTCCTTTTATATTAAGTCAATTTACTTTCAATATAAGTATTAAAATGCCGAGAAGAAAAATGAAACAATCGATTCGACACTTATAAGTATTATAAGTGTGTCTAGTTTCATAATCGTATGGATTTTTAAATAGTTTATGCAAAATTATACTATAAAATTCAAAGTTCGTTAAATTTGTGTCAGTGCAGAACAACTGAGGATTGTACTAAGCACACATTACACTACCTTCAGTATAAAATTCACTTTGAAACACTGGCATAATTTAAAAACCGGCTGAAAAAAAAAACAATTCTGATTTATTTAGATTAAAATATTCGAACTTCTACCCAATAAAATGTTCTCAATCGTAACGCACACACATTTCAGTTGTTTTTGAAAGCAATGATTATTCTTTTAACCACCTCTAAAATTTTATATTTCCCGTTACAGTAACAATCTGTTCATTATTCATACCAAAAAAATACGAATACTGAATGACACATATTTTTTTTTACATGGATACTCTGTCAAAAGCTACATTTCATAACTAAAACAAAGATATTTTTTATTCAATAAGCATGTAAATTTTGTCTTTGTTATGAAAAATACAATAGCCATTTCAATTATTCTGCCTGTCGCCTATCAACTTATCCAGAGCAATTGTCTGCTTCCACCAGAGTGAATTTTCACAGATAACATTCTGTTCTTACAGGCTACGTTGTCTAGCTTGTAGACCCAGAGGCTCTGTTACAACTGACAGCTTCCGAAATAAAAAAGCCTCTACATTTGTATCTGGGTTATCGGACAGTGCTTCTTTGCACAAAGACTTAACTAATCTGCGATAGGCGACGTACAATAGCAATTACATCCGATAGAAATACATGAATGATAGTTGATGTAGCATAATGCCAAAACGAAGCCACGTTTCAAATCATTTACGAACTCGTAGCAATTCGTTCAGCTTAAAATGTCTTCTATCATTTCATCTCTGTTTTATATTATTCTTGTATGAACTGCTTCATACTTTATTAGTCAGATCCATGACAGAAGACTCTTTTAACAATCGTTTGGAATTCTGATTTTGCATGGTTTCCATCTGCTAGAGCAGCATTTCTCAACCGGGGTTCCGCGAGCAATCGCCGGGGGTTCCGCGAGAAATAGTGATGAATAGGCTAATCATATGTAAATGTATTTTTGAGTTATTTTTATGTTTAATTTCATATTCGTAATTTTACTATACGCGTACGAAATATTCTCGGAAAATTATTGGGTATTATAATAAAGTCTTCAACCTGTTATGTCATTTAGAAATATATTTAGCGACGTCTATACGGCGCCAGGCTGAAACCGCCTTTAGTGGTTAGTGTACGTGGCGGATTCACGTATCATCGAGTAACTCCAGTAAATTTTATTACTTAAATTGGCTTCAAAAATAACATTTCCTTGACACATATATTTGTTCATATGACATTTTACTTTGATTTATCTTATGCCTTTTTAACATTGTCAATAAACGATTTAGTTATTGTAGTAGTTATTATCTGTTTTCGTTTTGTTATATGTGTTATATACGTTATTTACGTTAATTTTTTGTGTGAATGAAAACCTCCGTATAAGGTCTCTTGAACAGGCAATTCGATTTCAGTTTTTTTTGTATTGTCAATAAACTTGAGAAAAACGTAAGTAATTTTTTGCGTAAACCAGCTATCAGAAAAAAAATATATTAAGTTTTTCTCAACCTCATTGCCCTTGCGAAACCCTTGAAATAATATTCATGTCTCAGGGAACCCCTACATAAAAATTATTATATATCATTATTAATATCTTTATTTATTTTTTATAAACTTAAAAGTTCATAAGGAAAACTTAATATATTTTTTTTCTGAATAACTGAATTTTACTCACTACGCATATATTTATCAGTTTTGCAGGTTTCTCAGAGTAAACAATCCTTATTGCCTTATACAGTATTAATCAGATGACCTTTGTACATTACAAAATGGTTGCCCCCGAAGCAAGAACGTACTTTAGACATACTTCTACTCTTTGTTCAAGTTCAAACTTAAAATTAATATAATGTAAGAATCGATCTTCATACACGATATAATATTATAACTCCAAATTGTTACACTGACGTACAAACTAACTCACGGAGTACCTGGGTTTTCGATACGTATCCATGGAAACGCGAGCAATATCTCCAAGAACCCGGAGGTGAAGTGGTTCGCATTTGATCAGCCAGCGCCATTAGAACACCACTTTGCCACGAGATTAATGACGTCAGTGATGGATGACGGCGAGATGTATTTGTGTATTCATATAGTCTCGACGTTTCTGCTAAAAGGTTTATGTCAGCTTTATTAATTGATTGTTTCACGAAGAACAGAGGAAAATGGTGTATGACAAAGCTTCACGATTGTGATCTAGAAGTATTCCTTTCGGAGATCAGTCGGTTTATCGGCTAACATGACTTTATTTTCACAACAGGGATACAACGCCACATTCAAACGAATTCCACGTTCGAAATCCTTGCCTGATCACATATTACAGATAAATTCCCCTTTTCATCCACTGTCATATAACCACGACAGGTAAGAACGAATAATTAAACCACGAGCATTTTCAAATATTCAAATATTAACGAACAAGTTACATTTGTTCAAAAATTACACTAAGTCTTGTGACATTTATTAAAAGAATACTTTGACCATTTCATTTCACGACAAGATTATGTGATATAAAATGTGGTAAAACGGGGATGAAAATGAATGAACGTTACCTCTGCGTTGAACTGACATCAATTTCTTACTTTTAAGCTTCTTAAACACTTTGTGTGTCAATGTACGAAAACAATGACAGTCTCATTTTCGGTTTGTGGTTTCAGGGGATCCACTAATTATGTAGATTCCAACGAAACTTTAACAGTGTTTACCTGTGACGCGACAGAACACAATGACGAAAGGTACAAAACGGGCTAATTCGGATACCATCACATCAAGCGCTGTTATGATTTCACCACAAAGGCCTAGTTAAGATTGAAATATTGGAATAAACGATGTACAGTAGAATTAATATAGTATCGGGCGAAATTTAATGTTGAGTAAGTAAGGATTTGGAACCTGAGTGGTCATTTGGAGTTAAAATCACAAGATTAGTCTGAAAACACCGGAAAAAAAATCCAACCCAGATTCAAATCGAGTACCCCCGACTATTATCACCATCGTACCAGCTCTACAAGACGTTAGATATCCCAGATTTGAGGTAGGTACCACCTGGTGGTAGAGATCGTGTGCGAATTTGGACAGAAAGACTCTTTATTAAACTTCATAGTTTATGAAAAGTGTTATCAATAATGATTATTTGTAAAGGGCTTTAGAAGAAGTGATCCCAGCCTGATTTAAGATAATTTCATTAAATACAGTCATGCAACACGACACTTTATTGCCTTGGCCAAACGAAAATTGTTACCAGAAATTTAAAAACATTTCACGCCCTCATATAATGTTTCCGTGAGGTAAATTTTATTATTATTCTCCCAATTAAGCCTACTTAGAACAATCAAGTGGTCTATCTCTTTCTTTACGTCTGTCAGACAGAAACTGTTAATCCATTTATCATCTATCTGTGCTAGATGTTCAGCCAATCCTTCGTTAGATTGCCCCAATATAAAAGTTGAACACAAGAAATGTCACTCTCCGGCTGCCGGCTGGAAATGCATAACTCACCGCCAAGAGCTACAAGGTTTTTCCGATACGACTGCAGTCTCGCTCCTTAAAAACAATAAAATCGACTTATATTTTTATAGTAGTTCCTGCCAGGAAGTTATGGTTGCGTTCAACTTTATCAGTGAACTCACTGTATTTTTTGAAGAGTGTAACTTACGACGCTTGTCATAATGAAATTTTTTTTCCAGGATTCTTTCACATTATCCCCCAAATATTTTCTTAGCAGCCTATCCTCCTAAATCCTCAGTGTTTATCATAAAATTCCACGCCCGTTTGAAACAACAGATAAACAGACAGTTCTGCATATATAAAGTTTTGCGAACTAACGATCACGAGATTAATTCTATAATTTAATCTCGTAATTTTTAAACTCCTAGTGAATGCATTTTGATCTGTTAGTGTAATTTCCAAATGTAAAAACACTGCCATATTTTGGAAGGATTTACGAGAAAATTTATCTTATTATTTTGTCATAAGATTTTGTCCTGCATTCTGATGGAACATGAACTTGGGTTTTTCTGAATTTCCCGACAAACTTCCTTCTTGCTACCCATAGGAATTTTTGTGGTTTGTCTATGTTACCTTTCTCGGCAAGCAAATCAACACTAATAAATGAGACCAGAAAGTGAGGTGATGCATTAATTTCAAACCTCTCCTACCTGTCTCATGCGTCCTTATTACCGCGTATTTCAAAGCAAAGTTAAAAATTAATGGCGATAATACATCTCCTCATTTCAAACGTTATGAACAGAAAAAGCTTCACAAAATATAGAATTACCTATATGGACTTTAAAGACATTTGGTTTAATAATATTTTAATTAGCCAAATTTGTTTAATTAGCATTCCTAATTTAATAGTAATATTATATAGACTTAGCATTTTTAACATTTTTAAGTAGATTATGTGCGTTTAACGTCCGATTATACTTAAATTTATTTTGTTAGCTCTCTGATAATTGCAGAAATAGCTGCCCGGTACCCGATATAGGCGCTACATTATTTCGTCAGAGACAAGAATCCTTGAAAATGTCTAACGTAACTTCAGTACAAATAACGAACAAATATTTCGAAGACCAATCCAGTACTTAGATGGAAAATGACAAGAAAACACGATCAGAACATCAGGTTTGTTTACCGACAACCTCGGTTCTTCAGCGTAGAGGAAGACACCGCGTCTAGTACACGGTATAAAAGCTTACGATCGTACACCTTAAATGTAATGACGTGGGTTAGACGTACGTGATAAATAGACCGACGTTCTCAAGGCTTAGCCGATTTCGAAACCTACATTTCAATTCAACTTTCAGCCCAGAGGGCACGTTTCTATTTTAATTCAAGCCATTTTGAAGCCAAAGTCTTGATATTTGCGTAAATAAACGGTACCAGAAACGAAAAATGAAATCTGTTTGATATATCAAAGGGTTTCCATCTTTTTTTTTATAGCCTGGAGTCCGTTTCTTTTGCAGTTATATTGTACTGGCTGGTCGGATTCGCAGACGGGCACAAAGCAATGGAGGAACGGTGACTGACATCTAACCAAGGAGCGATCCGCTCACCGAAACTGACAAACATAAAGTTTCTTTCGAGTTTTTAATATTTCTGCCCCGCGTCCGAATCTCCAAACCGAGACATCACAGCTTCGCACGGCCGCCATGTTGGTATTATTGGGTAAAGGCGAGTGTTAACTTCTAGGGGTATGTTTTATTGCCACGTTTAATAAACATTGTTCTTCGGGGGTGTTGCGAGGTCGTTGTGAACTTGCGGGTAAACGTTATCTTCTCAGTCACATTGGAGGTTACACCCCGGAGTATGACGTTAAGGTCAAAGGGTCAGCGAACATGGGAAATGGTACAGTCGCTTACGTCAATGTCCCTCCTCCCTTTCTCTCTGGTAATTAGACTTGTCTCTAGGAGGGAGGCTTAACAGTTTCAAATCTCGGCCGCATTATCGCCTAATAAGAGCATTATCGTTGTTTTCCTCAGTCTCCCCAAGCAGAATCCGGATTACCGCCTTCAAATACACCGAGGCCGAATCCTCTCAAATCCTTGTTTCCGCACCTTTCATGATCTGATATTCTTCTATTTCAATTCATTCAACTATCGTCTCTAAATAACAAAACAATTCGTTATAATTAATCACAACACGGAGTTTTCCTCCGGGGGCTTCCCCGGTTTCTCAGTGGCATCCCAACAATTACTCCATTCACACACAGAAGAAGGCAATGGCAAACCACTTCTGGATCATCTGCCAAGAACGTATATGAACAGGTCCCAGTCCGAGAAAAGGATGGAAGGATCCTGTTCATATGGACATCTCCTCAGACAGAACACTAAATAATAATAAGATGAGGTGGTCTAGCGGTTAGAACGCTGGCCTTGTAATCCTGGGGTCTCGGGTTCGATTCCCGGCGGTGCCCGAATTTATAACTTGTGTTGGGCAAGGCCGTGGTCTAGGTAACACGGAGTTTTCCTCCGTGGCATCCCAACAATTACTCCATTCACACACAGAAGAAGGCAATGGCAAACCACTTCTGGATCATCTGCCAAGAACGTATATGAACAGGTCCCAGTCCGAGAAAAGGATGGAAGGATCCTGTTCATATGGACCTGTCGTCAGACAGAACACTAAATAATAATAAGATGATGAAGTGTCGTTAAATAA
The DNA here is from genome assembly GCF_977971745.1 of Zootermopsis nevadensis. NCBI lineage: Eukaryota > Metazoa > Arthropoda > Insecta > Blattodea > Termopsidae > Zootermopsis > Zootermopsis nevadensis. The sequence continues at coordinate 12,918,471 of NW_028259138.1, forward strand.
ATAAGATTAAGTGATTTAATGACCTCCGCCACCGTCAGTGTATTCTTAATTGATTCATTATAATCAAGACTCTCTACGTAACGATCTGTTCTATTCTGTTACGAAAACACAAACCAAATACAAGTGCGTAACCTTATTGATCGGTCCTGCAAGTCATTACTTTGCCACACAATGAGAACGGCGTTGGTAACTATTGTAATCATACACACACTGGTACCGAACTAATAACTAGACACATGTTGGCTATTTGTGTGCGCTGGTTACGTTTATGTAGGCCCATGACAGGTGGCCGCGAGAATTATGTACAAACTTAATATTCATCAAATCTAACGAGACTGGAACAGCTTCCTATCATCCGGGTACACGGAATCACGTTTACATTCAACATTCGTAAAAACGTGTTTTAAATATAAGGAAACGTTTAACACATCTATAAGTACAACTTCGCTTTTAAGATTTTAACTGTCATGAACTCTGCTGTTGAACATACATCATCCACAATTCCAGCTGTGAATTGATAAATTCCCAGGAATTCAATTAGTAATAATTACAGGTGAAATGCACATTTCTGTGAGAACGTATTAGAACTACTTTATGTGGTAGGTATGATCGCTATCATTTTATGAATACTCTAAACCAGTAATTTAAATCTAGCCCAAAAACGTCGGAAGATAATTTAATAACCATATCGAAGTGTGAAGTAAGAGAAAGGAGGAAAATATTTTAATACGGTCGAGATAACAGCGCTTTTAAGTAACAGACATGTCATATTCAGCTTCAAACATCCGCAATAATCATTTCACATTTCACCCTCTAAGACCCCAGTGGTAATTATATGTACCACCTACTTCACACAGTTAATAACTCAGCGTTTTGTATGTATGGGTTTCGGATTTTTCTCAGTGTAAAAAGGGATTGTTTCCTTAAACAGCGTCATCCAGTTGTCATTTGTAATGGTGAAGTGTTGTGTTTTCTTCGCGGTACGGACTGTCTTATTAAATAATATTTAGACGAGCTTCGGGCTTCAAAAGGGTTAACTTACGATAACATGTATGTTCGGACCGAAAAAGCTTCGAGAGTAATACAGTTGGGAAATTAAAAAGTTTATTCCGCAGTCCGCTCGATTATAGAACAGCTGAACGTGTAACACAGACTCTGCACAAATGCCAGTTCTCATAAATGTTTCTCCGATAAATTTCCGCGGCTTCTACACGTCGTTTTAAACTTGTCGGGCCGAACATCGCCGTCGAACGTTATTCAGTCCCGCTTCGTATTCAGAGAACGTCTGATATTTTTCTTGGTTTTCCTCGGTTCCTCCAGGCATAAACGAGGATTGTACCTAAAAGTAGGCCACTACCACTTCCTTTCATACCCTTTACAATTCAGTATTCATTAATCAGCTTATCATTCTACGCTATATTTTTGAACTAATGATAGCGTCCTTAAACGAGACACAAACAAATAAGTCGTGGTGGATTTAAACTGATATGCTGGGTTTATTTAACGGCAGATTATCAACAGTAAAGTTTACATGACTTTTATTTATATAGCATTCATGATAATGAACATAACGTTCATCATAATTCGGGGTCGTGACCTATTTTAAGGTAATACCCAGGATATGTCTGGAGAAGCTGAGAGAAAGATTTTAAACCTCAGTAAAGATTAACGCTGTGCGGAAATTGGCCTATTCTGTCCGCGTACATAAGTCTGCGTATGATAACCCTAGGTTGAGTGGTTTGAAGCAAGAATATTCATGACATCGAAATAGTAATCTATCAGCCCTTGAAGAAACGGACGTTCGAAATAAAAGTAATACATCAGTTTTACGCATGATGTGCGTGAAATGAAATGAACATATAAACTCATGGGAAATTCGTTTTTTTTTTCCCCAGTGTTTTCGCACGTTGCTTGGATTCACTACACTAATAACACCTACCCAGGCGTGCAGAGCATAAATTTTGTCGTCGTAAATTATCGTTCATATCCAATTAAGTCTGCTCCGACAAACAGACGTCAGTTATTTCTAAAAATTTCTTTTCAAACACTGATATTACATTTGTCCCTGAAAAAATAAAGAGTGTCGCGCAGGAAACAGGAATTCAAGCATTATTTCAAGACCATTATTATTGTACCCAAAATCAGAAGAGACAGTAGGAGATTCTCCAGTGAATAATATTCATACATTTTGAACCTCAGTTTTACTCACTCAGAAATCATAACACTTCGCTTAACAGAGATAAGATCAGCTACAGGATTACAGGATTAGGACGCTGGCCTTGTAATCCTGGGGTCTCGGGTTCGATTCCCGGCGGTGCCCGAATTTATAACTTGTGTTGGGCAAGGCCGTGGTCTAGGCAACACGGAGTTTTCCTCCGTGGCATCCCAACAATTACTCCATTCACACACAGAAGAAGGCAATGGCAAACCACTTCTGGATCATCTGCCAAGAACGTATATGAACAGGTCCCAGTCCGAGAAGAGAAAAGGATGGAAGGATCCTGTTCATATGGACCTCTCCTCAGACAGAACACTAAATAAATAAAATAAACAAACCAAGTGATCTTCACAAAATAAGTATATTAATTGACAAGGGATCCATTTTATTCTTTTCTGCATTCTCTGATTATATTCTGGCTATAAAAATCTTTAATCCTTTCATCCCATCTCCCTCCCTCGATAACTCAAAAGCAAACTATATTCAACAGATCATCATTATAAAATGTATTGTGTTGAGAGCAGAGGGTGGATTCAGCTAGCGAGGGTCTGGATTTGAACTTATTGGAAAATAAACCCCGAAAACGATAATGGAGCCAAACTGAGGTCAGAGTAGACTACTCGCTGCCCCTATTGTGCTGCCGTCCCGCGTAATATCAGGACAATCAAAAACACAAATAACGAATCAGTTTAATGAACAACGGATATACACCAAACTCAAAACACATTTTTATTATCTATCCTATTATTAATATAAGCCTAAGTGCATCGTTCAGGCACAGCGCAGTCTAATACCAGATTGTAATTGGTTAACGCCACTGGAAATAGATGTCTCCAACGACTGTACTTTGATACTGAAAGGACGATTAGCTCCAGACAATGCAAATGTTTTTGATAGTAAAACCAAGTCATTTAACAGCTTCCACTTTCCTCTCAATAAATATGAATATTGCCGTAAAAATATCGTAATTTTGTAAACATAAAATCAGGATGTCTCAGAACAAAGTCCTGAGGAGGATACATGACTGGAAATAATATTAAAGTGGAAGAATAACCGAGTATATTGCATGATTAACAATTTATGAAACTTTAAACTGAAAAAAAATAACCAAACTTCGAAATGTAGGATAATTCTGAATAAGTCAGTCATTCAACTTTAAGGTACCATGTCAAAATCTGCGTTAGAGACCATTTCTTGCTTTCAGTAGCCCAGTGATTCTCTTAGCTCGTTAACTAATTTAACGAATTCGTTAAGATAAAATTCAGGACAGCCGCTGACGGGACCAAGATTTGAACCCATGACCCTCAGAAATTCAAAGCTGGAATGCTAACTATTAGCCAACGACGGACGATAACTTCTATTCAGGCCCTGTTTCATAGCACACTATTAATTAATTAATTAAAGCGTATAAATAAACCATGCATTATTTATGCTTATAAAAGTTAGCGTATTGTAGACGACGTGGCTTATCTATGGAACCGCTAAATATTCATCACTGTATCGCTGCTAGGCAACCGTTTAATGCATTAGACAATCACATGTCAGTTCTGTATTAATAAATACTACTTAATCATTAGTTGTCTTCTGGGTGTATTTCGGTAGAAGTTTACCGACGTTTCAGAGGTACCTGCTTCTTCCATCATCAGGGCGATGAGCAAGGACCTCTGAAACGTCTGTAAAATTCTACCGAACTACACTCAGAAGACAGTGATGTTCATAATCGCCGCTGTGACAGCCTTAATGTATTTTACATAAACAAAAGTATGAGAATTTCCGCTAAATATTCACTGTTATTTATTAGACTACATACAGAAAAAAGTGATTATTCTAACAGGTTTTAAACAGTTTCCAGTTATTGTGGATTTTTAGATGGATTCGTCACTAAAAATGATGTTCGCCATTTTATGTGTCCAGTTTTCAGAGCTCGAAGACAAATGTGAACCTGTTACAGTTTGATTAATTCAGCGTGCTTTTTTTTTTGCATTTCATAAAACTCTAAGCGAAAAATAACAGAACAACACGATCAGTATAAACAAATACAATTATTGCACACAAGTATGAAAAAGTACGCAAAACAATTCTCTTGCAAAGGAAGTCCGAATATTCTACGCATTTTATCAGGGCCCGCCACTGGACTTGACCACACGTCAATCACCTGCCTTCGTCAGGACCTATTTCCCGAAGACAGGATTTAATTGTCTATTATCCTTTAGATTTTACAGATTTTTCACTTCATCCATCCCATCCAAGTTAACCCCTCGTAACTTCATTTGTTACCTGTCAATATCACCTGACCTCTATAAATTACGAATTTCCTCATTATGTAGAATCCCGCATTGCGTGTTTTCTAATTCCGTCAGGTTAAGCCTGAACAAAATCCGAGGCGCCAGGTAATGATGGCACCTAAAATCTCTATAAAAATTTTGTGCGTATCATTCTGATGGTTTCGTATAATTTTATCATTGTGTAACATTCTAAAATTCATCCATAATTCAGATTCCATCGTGAAGGTGACAGGTTTGGTGTTGGCAAATACACTTATGTTAACATTGTTTATTTTAACCGTCTAATCACAATAAAATATTTATTAAATATTAAATGTTAATTATAGTAATAATATTTTAATATTTAATAAATATTTTATTGTGATTAGACGGTTAAAATAAACAATTATAATCATCACAATATGACGCAACAATATCACCTTATGTTAACATCGTTTCCTCTCCTAACAAATACGACAGAACGTTTATATATATATATAAATATTCTGACTCCTAGCTGTCAGATACGTTTCTTTAAATATATATGGCGTGTGTATGCTGGCCTGCGTTTAAGTTAAAATCATTTATTTTTCTCTCTGTTTTAAAACGCTCCCATCTGTCGTGCACTTAAGAAAATAACTGTTCAGAAACAACTGACTAAGCGACTCTTAATACACAATCAGACTTTGTAAAAAGCACTAAAACAAATGTATTCTATACACAATAAATCGTTTAAAATTTCTCGTAATTAAATTCTGAGTACTGTTGTCACTTATCCAGATTTTAAACTTTAGCTCTTTTGAATAATCATCCTATCCCCCCTTCACACTTTACCATCCATAATGCAGAATCAAACAGCATATTGCTGTATTTTGAAAGCAGCCATATTTTTATATTACGCAAATATTATATCTATTTTAAAACCTTTAAAATAGATTGCATAATTATATAGTATTGCCGAATTAAAAAAAAACATATAAGCGATCACTTTGTAGACCAGTGAACTGGAAGAAGGAACAAGGAAATACGAAACTAAATTCGTCCATCAACAAATCGGACAAACCTCACACATGATTTTGGTTTACGAGACTTAACTGTTGACCTAACACGTGAATACCAGAAGCGTCTCGTGAGTTTTGTTTATACACACGCAACAGATAACGAATATCTGGTTTCAATCCTTAACCAGTTTGTGGAAAACCTATGATAAACTGTGGATATACTATACATCAAACGCAGTCAACTGAAAGACGCAGACCGCCACTTCACCCATGCAGAGGTCAAAGGTTTGGGTCAAAATCGGGCCTCGCTTCAAAAATACGAAATTGTCCTTTGCCAACATTCGTCTTAGTAAATTATACGAAATTAACCCCTTCATGTGTACGAGGTAAACGCAGAAATCAGTATAATTATTTTTTTTTTTAATTTACCGTTCAACTGCAGCATAAGATGTCGAGAAGGTGTTCGTATCTCACTGTAAATCATTAAGAGATGTAATAAAGATGCAATTTGTTTACTTGGAGGTAAGAACAGTTTTAAATATCATTTATCAACGGACTTTACACAAGTCAAAACTTTCAATTTTAAATTTGTGATGCAAGTTGCTTTCGTTATTGTTAATATTATTAGTAGTAGCAGCATTATCCTATTAACCATCACTATTATAACGTCAGTATTATCATAGTTATTAATTCTAGATTATTAATTATAGTATTTAAATTTTATAAAATATGTTTTTTTATCTATAATAAATCGGAATTTCTTTTACCGATAAACAAAGGTATTTAACCCTCAGGAAAACACGAAATCCAAACTATAAAAACGCACACAAACGTTCTGCCTGCAAATGTATGCGTATAAATATTTTATTATATTTTCTATAATTAAACTTACGTTAACAGTTGACCGAAGTTGACAGTTTAATGAAGAACGTATTAATATGAAAACCAACGATTCAATTTTTTAAAGAAAAAATGCAATTCGAAAATTTATTACTTATCTCCACTCATTCAAAGCCTTAAAAGTCCCATAAGAATAAACGTACCCCTTACTCTTAAACGAGACGATAAAATTCGAATGAAATCGGTAGATATATTAAAATATAAACGATAAAATGAAAATATAAAAACAATACAAAGGAATAAGCAAATACGTCGTTTCTCTGACTGAATATTAAAGCATTCTAGGCATAGATCAATATTTTTTTTTTTTCCAATCCTTTTATATATTATATTGCAGATCGCATACGTAGTCTGTTATTAATATGGACTGAAAAGTGGAAAACAGCAAGGGACAGTATCAGTGGTTACGTCTCGTGCCGTATTACGAAACCCAAGGCTGTTTACTAAAAAAGTTAACGTCTTTACTATTATTATATATGAGAGTTTTTCATATTGAACTGTCCGATGTCGTATTATATCCGTCGAGGCCGGAGGGCAGAAAAGCGCGGGAAGGTTGGCAATATGATAAGAAGGATTTCCCTTCACCAGACGTCCCGATTGCTCCGGTAGCGAGAATGTAACTCCGGATGTTTAAGTTCCTCCATCTCATTCAAAACTCTTTCGTCATTTTAACAGCAGTCCACACAGTCTATAAGTACACAGTTTTTGTGGGTTTTTATTTTCATTTTTCTAAGGATTTAAAATGTTATTACAGACACATGATAATCTTATTCTCTTAAACTTCAGAGAGCAGGAAGATTTTATTTTAATAATTCAGTTTAGCACATCAGTGAACAACAGATACGAGGTGCGATCAGAAAGTTTCAAGACTGTGTCAATAGAGGGCGAACCGAATGTAGCACGAGCTTCTGCCGCTAGGGGGTGCGGCCTACATTCATAGTGGATCAGTGTGCCAGCCGGCATCATCGAATTAGCATTTGTTTCTTAGTTACGGGCGTTTTGGTAGTGCATTACACCGACCCTCCTGCGATTTCGGAATGGCGTGTGCATCAAATTTTGCCAGAGACTCGCCAAAACGGCTACGGAAACCTATGAAATGCTAAAGCAAGCATTTGGGGAGTCCGCAATGGGTCGTGCACAAACTTTTGTGTGGCATTCACGTTTTAAAAATGGCCGAACCTCTGTCGATGATGACGAGCGTTCTGGACGACCATCTTCGAGCACAACGCCCGAAAATGTTATGAAGATCGACGTCGTACCATCAACGACTTGTGCGACATTGTTGGGATAGGCTATGGGACCTGTCAGCTGATTCTAAAGGAAGAACTCCACATGCGACGCATCCTGTCTGAGGACCAGAAGCAGAATCGACTTGACTTCTCGTTTGTCAGGAGCTCAAAGATCTTGCAAGAACCGACCCCAACTTCCTTTCTAAGCTCCGTCTGACTTCTTCCTCTTCCCAAAGATGAAAATTCAGCTAAAGGGAAGGAGATTTGAGACGATAGAAGAGATTCAGGCAGAATCGCAGATGGTGCTTGACAGGCTGACAAAGAAAGATTTCCAGGGATGCTTCCAGGCCTGGCAGCGGCGCTGGGATCGTTGTGTTCACTCCCAGGGGAACTACTTCGAGGGTGATGGATGAATTTAATACCTGAGATAAGTGTACGGGTTTTCATACGCGCAGTCTTGAAACTTTCCGATCGCACCTCGTATCACACATTTCTTGATCTCTATCTCTAATTGAAAGCACATTAAGGTAGACTGCCATCTATGTGCCAGTGAGTTCAATGCATTATGTTTTTAATCCGAAACAAAAAAAAACTAAAGATTTTAATAAGTTCTGCGTTTGATGTCAGACATAAGTATATCAGCTTTCATACGAGAGGTCGTTTTGAGAAAATATCGATAACTTCAAGTAAGGTAACTACTAAACTGGACTAAATCGAATTAAAATTAAATTAATCTCAGAGTTAACTCCCAAAGTTCAAAATTTCGCCAAAACTGATGGAATAATTCTGGATATGAAACACGCAGACGAACATGTACGAAAGACTCCTATTATTCGTTCATTTTGTCTACTAGACGCAAAACACAAGACAGAAACAAATTTCGTGTAAAATGTACTACTTTGATGATGAAAAGAGGCGGGAAATATAATCTTCTAACATAAATTTTACAGTAAATCTGGCAGCTGGAAGGGATATTTTATCTAGCGGTGCTGACAGCGGCACCTGGAAGGGAGAAAATCTCCAGTTGAAAAGACAAAGACGAAGGCTTTGCTTTCAAGCACTGAGAAATTCATGGTGGCGTTCTTGAAGCGTTATTAGAATTTTAATATCCTCGCGTTATACAGTCTCTTTGCGGGATTCCTATTTCTGCTAAGAAGCCTTACCGTTCGACAACGTCGCATCTCCAATTTCTTGACTTAGCTGAAATGAATCGGGTTTTGTACGCGTCATGATCTCTTAGATTAGCTCCACAGGTGCAGACAGTGTTTCTTTTAAATAGTAATATCCAATGTAATACGTGTTTTGATTTAGACCAATTAAAACTTTAAATAATATATCAGGCATCTACTTATAGGGTGTTTGTTTTATGTAGGATTCTAACATCGTGTCTTTTTCTTACGGAATATCACTGACTCAGAACGACGAATGAAAAGACAAACAGATAAAAATCAATAAATAAATCACTACTACACTGCAAGCAATGTAGTAATGATTTTTTTTAAAAAATATATCATCAAGCAACAAACCAACATTTTTATGAAGATTTCCGTCTTTTGGGTTATTGCGCTGTGTAGTCTGGTCGATGTTAACCAACGTTTCAGAGGTCATACTGCCTCCGTCATCAGGGCGAAACGTTGGTTAACATCGACCAGACTACACAGCGCAATAACCCAGAAGACAGAAATCTTCATACTCACCGCTGTGAGAACCTCAAGTCTTACAACATTTTTATATTATACACAAAATTGTGAAGCTGTTTATACGTTGCTCTGCCAAACTTAATTTCTCAGTTGATGAAATGTCGTCACATAAATTAACTGTGAACGAACTAAGAGCAGACCTAATGTCGTTTTAATAAAATAACTAAAACATTACGCTGCTGTCAAAAATTAAAACAGCAGAACTTATCGTATGATATTAAAGCCTCAAAGAATGAAGTCGCTAAATAATATATCAGAATAACACGTCTCAGTATAAACTCCAGTTACACAATCGACCCGCAAGTAACTTCTACCACCGAAACAAACGTATAATTCTTATTTGCACAGTTGCGGCAATGGACCTTCTCTGATGCATTTATTCGTGCGTTTGTTAGGATCGACCCCGTTAAGTCTCTGTATATACACTACTTTACATGTGTATAAAGTTAACTTCTGGGAGGATGGGGGTTTGCTATATTACTCAGCCCTTTCTATTGAGGGGAATGCGAAATTTGGATCGTGACTGGAGCAATAGGGTTGTTGTAACACGTCGCCGAAAACTTTACAGCGCCCCTACACGCCAACATTAACTGCACTCCTCCCTTCCAAACTCCGAAATTACAAACAGTTCAGAAAAATTTATATCTCTCGACGAATCAAAGCCAGTAGTGCCAGTCCAGAAGAGATTTGAAACTTCTGGAATTCAGTATTTTTGACTTAAATAGTTACTCTCTAGTCTGTTCAGAGTTAGGATTTATTTTAATTGGTCATGCATCTCGCTTCTCATCCCTACAAAATACTTTTTAATATTATTATTCTCTACAAGACCTGACCAATTTCTTCTTCCCTCAGGTTATCCATCTTACTGCATACTGCATCTCTCTTAAGCTCGAATTTCCTCACTAAACTTACATTTTCGTTTTAAAAACTCGCAATGAAAATATTTTCTCATCAACGAAAAATTAAGCCTTTAATTAAATAAAATATGTTCAGTGTATAAATAGCGCAAAATATTAATAACATCTTGAACTACTAAAATTCTTATTCTTCTTCACAGTCAAGGCTTAGGCCTACACAGACCTTTCCCGAGGCTAAAATTGGTCATTGCTACCACAATTACAATTACACACATAAATAAGACGTAACTATGGTAACAGTTGAAGAAACACTTCAAATGTGTCGCTAAGACATCGTTCATGCTGTGTCAGGTGGAATGTCGAACGGTGAAGTGCTTAGCTTTCCCACAGACACTCAAGATTTTAATCGGCAAGATATCACGAAACGTTTCCTCTGTCCAAACAGCGTTACCCCACAAACAGGCGAATGATTGTCCGAGTTATACGGAGTTCCGAGAAGAATGGACGTATTACGTCTTCTGCAAGGATTTCCCATCCGTGGGCTCCCTCACTCCTCATTCTATTGTATGGTCCCGCAGGATCGAAGGGAAACATGTTCCATGACGGAAGAAAAGTTTTCAAAAGCATTCACTGCATTTGAATGGTTCATTTTAGAACCACGTGAGTATTTTTTTTTCGGGGGTGAGGGGGGGGGGGATTGTGGTATTTCTACCATGCCAATCATCAGAGGCTAATGCATCGTTTTCCATGAAAATAACATCAGTCCAAGAATTTACTGAGCGTGGAAAGCTGTATCTACGGTCTGTTTTCAGGAAAAACGACACAAGCCCTGCACCCATGTTATTTTGTATTAGATTTTGGTTGTAGGTTTTGGACACTAACAAAACCACTGAAATTTACATAACCTCATGATTTATGCAATGTTCCTTCAATATCATGTGGATACATGTAAAAAAAAACACTAAATAACTTTAGTTTATATTACTAACTCTTGATGAAAAAGGTTATAGTATTCTATAATTGTATAAAAATTAGATAATTGACAATTATACTTTAGAAAAAAATATAATCAAAGGTAAAATAAAAACTATATTAGCTAGCACGTTTGTTTTTGAAATTTTTGTAAGGTACGTGGACTCGTGCGGTTTTAAAATGACCGATTATTCAGCTCCAGGCATCTTTACCCAACAAAGAACAAAAGAATACTATGAAGTTTCTAACATGTAGCACGACTCATATATTTTTCATAAAACTCAAAGGTGTTGCCACCTTTCGGCCTACATTTTACTCGTCCATACTTTAATTTAATCTTAAATATCAGGTATGATAAAGGAAAATAGAAGAATAGTATTAACATTTCCAAATTCAAATTGCCGTCGTTTTGATATTAGTGTTAATAAGTATTTATCTCCATTCGTTACTGTCGTCACATTTTCAAAGGATTTCTAGGTGAATATAATAGTGATTTTGTATGAGATACGCCGCTTATAATACACAAAAGGTTAATAAAGTAACATTACTTGGAGTATAAGGCCCCTATCACAAACTCTTGAAGATATTACATGGGGATTTTAATTGAAATCATGATGAATGTGTGTGGAGAGGTGATGGTTGCGGTCCAGAGATCAGCTCTCCACAGTTTTAATTCCACAGACTTGAGAGGATGAGAAATTACATAAAGCCGATTAAAGTGTGGTAAGAGCAAACAAATGCCGGGAGAGAAGCGCGGGTTGCTATGGACTCTTCGTTTACACAGAGGCTGTGGGTACATAAAATATCTTGCGGGCATACGGAAATTACGTAAACCGAAATTTACTTCCACCCTCCCTCAGTTTCCGTACACACACAAACCAATTCATCGCAGTGACTTTTTAATTCACCTGGAGAACACACAGCCCGTATAGCAGGTGCAAAATTTCAAGCAAATGCACACATAATGGGGAGATCTTGTCTGTCCGTCTGATCGTTTCAAGTAGCGGATTTGTATTTTGCCGAAAAACTCTGTAAAAAATTAGTATCCATGATTCAAAAGGTTACGGGTTTGAATCCACCCCCCGAAAAAGGCTGTTCTGACTGAACTAATTCTTGATGTCTTCCCAAACGTGAGCGTTTTGTAAAGTATGAGTTCTACTGGACAGATACTAATAAATATTAAATTCGTCCATTAACTTTCTTCGTAGACCACATAACCAAATTTCTACGAAATTGTTACGTTCAGAAGCTTAGAAAAATAGAACGTGTGAGCAGCCAGATATAACATCCTAACATCCGCCTCGTTCTGCGAACCACCTGCCTATCTGGGCTAAATTTATAACCCAGATAGGGAGACAGACAGACAGACAGGCCCGCACGTTCGTGTAAAACTCGTAGTTGCCACGATATGAAGAAAATATCTCAAATTTCATACTTACGCGCATATGTGACACCTCACGTTCTATTTCAATTGACGAATATGAAGGCATGGCTTTTAAATTCATGTATCATCAAAGATTCATAACGCATCAGAGACGTTAACATTTAACATTGCATTCTCTCACCACATACCTGCTCGTGCAAAAGCGCCGAAATATATAATGTATTTGTTCTGTTGGAAATACACGACTGAACTTTTCGATGAGGATGTCACGACCAATGTCAGTTCTACAATCGCAATATTCCGTTGTACACCACTAACCAGCTACGTCGCTGTGTGGATCGGAGGCGTTCGACGGTACCACATTTTATGGACACTGAAAATTCATTACCGTGTTCACAAAAGCCTTTTCAATATTCCCCGTTCTTAGCAACACGACTACAATCTACATCCAACAACTCTAACTTTTTAAGGCCGATTTTATAATCCTCCCACGAAAGTCTCCTTTTTCCGAGTTGTCTCTTCTGTTCAGACCTACCAAACAAAATCTTATAGACACTTGTTATCTCTTCCAAATAATCTGATGGCCTCGTTCACCTCATATTCCTTGACATGACTATCCTGCAATACTGGTGAAGAGAATACATTATGTACTCTGTTAAACATTAACGTCGTTTTAGAGGAACTTACTGGTTCTTCCGAAACGTCTGTCAATAACCTCGAGACTACAGAGTAAAACATCCCATAAGACAGCCAAATTAGTCGCGGGAGGATTCTGAAATCACACCCAGTACAAATTACGAAGGTCCTTAAAGGAGTTACACAATTTACTCCGCCATCATGTCTCATCTGCGCCCTGTTCTTAATCTTAGTCTGGATCCATCCCTTAATGTAAATAGATCAGTTTCATACCCACACAAAGAAGGATAGAAATTATAATTTCATATTTCAATATTTACACGTGAATGAAGGCACACACACACACACACACACACACACACACACACATATATATATATATATATATATATATATATATATATATATATATAGGCCTACAGAATTCTTATGTTCTGCTACACAAGAGTTGTTAAATACACTCTTGTTACATTAGTGACTAAGTAGCAATATATTTCGACATAGAACCGCCATCAGCAGGCTGCTAATTCACGACTACTAGACTTAGAAAAATAAACATGTAAGCTAAGTTCACAAAACCATTTTTCCTAGTAATCATTTAAATAATATAATAATTATTTTCATAACACGAACCACATGAAACCAACTTAACAAAACTGACACACAGAGAGATCTACGTGGAAGATCTTGTCTTCTCTGCCATAGTAACAACTGGCTGTTGATAAGTTGTGATCACTTTCGCGAGTTCTCCTTTAAATAGACTTTCTTCACATATTTTTATATGTTCAGAAGTTCTTCATCCGTGATGGATTTGATTTCTTTCCTTATTGACTGTTCTTATACGAAAATTCTTTCTTTTTTCACACTTATTGTTCATTCTTAATGCATCAACTAAATATTCCTTGTAAGACTTGAGGTTCTCACAGCGGTGAGTATGAAGATATCCGTCTTCTGGGTTATTGCGCTGTGTAGTCTGGTCGATGTTAACCAACGTTTCAAAGGTCATACTGCCTCCGTCATCAGGGCGATTCATCGCCCTGATGACGGAGGCTGTATGACCTCTGAAACGTTGGTTAACATCGACCAGACTACACGGCGAAATAAACCAGAAGACAGAAATCTTCATACTCATCGCCCTGATGATGGAGGCAGTATGACCTCTGAAACGTTGGTAAACATCGACCAGACTACACAGCGCAACAACCCAGAAGACAGAAATCTTCATACTCATCGCCCTGATGATGGAGGCAGTATGACCTCTGAAACGTCGGTAAACATCTACCAGACAACACAGCACAACAACCCAGAAGACAGAAATCTTCATACTCATCGCCCTGATGACGGAGGCAGTATGACCTCTGAAACGTTGGTTAACATCGACCAGACTACACAGCGCAACAACCCAGAAGACGGATATCATCTAAATATTCCTTGTCCCTGATAACATTTTAGCGGAACTTTTATTTCGCGGACGTCGCTTATTTAATGACACAAAGCGTTTAATGTATTTTTCTCGTTCCGACGCGTCGGTTCGAGCTGACAGCAAATTCCAAGACAAGCAGCCGTCTCCTTAGACGAGCCACCCCCTTGTGTAGGTGTACCTATGCTTATATGAACTTGGTGGACAAGAATCATGCCCAGAGTGGGATCCAAACTACATTCATATTCTGACCTCTGCCCAAAACTAGATCAATCGGCTAATTTAAGGAGCGCAGTCTTATAATGAAAATAGAAATAAACTTTTTATGGCCCCGAGGATGAGAAGGCTGGAATGCACGGCGAAAAAACTCATACGCTGCAAGGAATAATGATATTTTACTTTAATAAACCTGCCCTGTGATACGGAAAGCACCAGATGTGAACTACAGGAAGTCAGAGTACCCTCTCCCGTACGCAGGTGCGTGTAAGTTCTTTCGCACAGCAAAAAATAAATAACATAATGCAGCCAAGGTAAGGGATCGATGTGGGAAATGCGTATTTTTACGCTAGACAAGAAGTTTCACTTGAACAGAGGTAGGAACACGATGTTTCCTACTTCTCAGGACACACACAAAGACATTTCCTTACTCACGACAGAAGTGCACACCACGTCTAAATGGTCTAGCGGTTAGAACGCTGGCCTTGTAAGCCTGGGGTCTCGGGTTCGATTCCCGGCGGTGCCCGAATTTATAACTTGTGTTGGGCAAGGCCGTGGTCTAGGCAATACTGAGTTTTCCTCCGTGGCATCCCAACAATTACTCCATTCATACACAGAAGAAGGCAATGGCAAACCACTTCTGGATCATCTGCCAAGAACGTATATGAACAGGTCCCAGTCCGAGAAAAGGATGGAAGGATCCTGTTCATATGGACCTGTCGTCAGACAGAACACTACAAAAACAAAACGCCCCACAGCAGAGAGCCGATGGTAAGGCTAATATCTCTGCTTAACAAACCCAACATAACTAACCACTGACTACTTATCTAACATGTCGTAACGTAACTTTCAGAACGTTTTGGCTGTGACGGTTCAGTATAGCCTATATACACGCTAAAATATGACGGGCACGTTTAATACTACGAGTTCGTCTACCCCACTAAGTGATCTGGACACACAAAAAGTAAACAACATCAAACTAAATAAACAATTACTTTAAACACGAGCTTCGATACACCTCACTTCATGTCTAATGGGCCACACCAAATTCCAGACTCCATGACAATCATGTTTGTCCCAGACAAAACTTCTCCCCATCTGAGGTATGATTCACCCCAAAACATGAAATGCGGAACATCGTGGTCCAGGGTAGCAAGACGGTCGACATACGCCAATACAAACCGAAATCAATCAGATATTGCATTTGCCAAAACCACTTTCCTTACTGTGATCTTATCTAAGCAGAAATTAGCATATCTTAAACTACGTTGGCAAAATTATTCACCAAAGCTATTGTCATTTCTTCACGAATCGATAAAGAATGTGAATATGAGGGCCACAAGAGGCATCCATCTTGTTTCTTGCCTAGCGCGTTGTGTGTTCCTTGCTGCATACGTACCACGGCGAAAGAAACAGTGGCTGGCTACAAATTATACAGCGTTAGAATATCTGATTCGCACCCAAGTACAAGGGAGAACGGACAGACAGCTACCTACTCCAGACAAGGATGCAATAACGTCGGTAAAGGAATCTAATACTACATACGTACGTACGTGTACGTGTTACTGGATATAATGTTTCATACAGGCACCGCAGGGTGGGTTTAGCTACCTTTCTGCTGTACAAAGTTTCATGCCAGGCTCCCTAACACAGAGTTTACATTCCGAGGGCTGTTGTAACGTGATCCGCATTCTTGTGGGGAGGGTGGGGGGGGGAGGTTCCCCTGTACATGTGGGAGTCAGGAAAACTTTTATCTCATCTAACACTGCATCATCCCTTAACACTTCAAGAACAGATTAGCTTCCAATATTTTTTCTTTCTTTCGAACTAAGTCGAAAACAAACTTGAAACTTCATGTCAGTTTTTGAACCTCATGCGAAAGTTCTAGACACTTCCGACAGTCAGAAATACGTAAGTGTACTTGCATTACTAAAACTAGAGAGTGGATTGGACTCGTCTGGCTTAAGACAGTGTCCCGTGTCGGAATTAAGAAGTTGACACGGTCATTATCAATTGGCTTACGTAAAACGATATTTGTTTATAATCCCATTAGCACGACTTTAAAATTATCACAGAAAATCTATACCCTGGGGTTAACTTAGAAAAGTGTGACGTAGTTTGCTGTGAAATATCGCCTGGAACGGATTCAGTACGAGACGACTGAGGGCTATACCATTCCTTCAGGCTAATATGGAATTACCAACTGAAATGTGACAGCCAGCATCTGAACCGGGCACTTCCAGATTAAAAGACAAACATCTGGCGGTTATTCAACAATTCGTAGCTAAAATTCTGTTTTGAAACAGCGCAGTTTTACACAAAGTGCAAAAATGGGTGAAGATTCGTAAAATATTCTACTCTCATTTCTCTAAATATTAGGTCAACGTCCAAGTGAGTGGCGTAAACTGGTCAGTAGCGTAACTTTAGTAACCACGAGTAAAATAAGTGATATACATAATAATAATTATGACATCAGCTTATCTCACGGGGGGGGGGGGGGGGGGTTTCCTTGAGCCACCTAGCGTCAATCATGGCAACTAATGCTGTTATGGAATCCCACAATTAACTCCATGTAGTAGTGTCCTCCTTGTGAAACTAACAGTTATTCATCTGCACTAGAAATTCCTCGAATTTCATGAAACCCGAAGGCCGATTACAAACAAATAGATCCTACCCTAAGCTATAAAGAAATATGTCGTGAGGGGAGTAGACTAGATTTATCTGGCTCTGGGTAGAGACCAATGGCAGGCTCTTACGAACAAATTAATAAACCTTATAGAAAGTTCTCGACTACCTGAGCGTATATCAGTCTCTCAGGAAGGAGCCGGTCTTGTAGAGTCACGTGGTTACTTTTGTGTAAGACAGTAACAGCTGTTGGGCAGACAGGATGAAACTGCAGACCTCATATAATTCTCAGTAACTTTGCCTGCAATCTCGCTTATTTAAAATTCACAGACGGTAATGAATTTGCAAAGCCCAACACAAAGGAGCCAAGAAGGCGTGTGGGGGGGAGGGGGAGTGGTAGCAAACAGACTTTCTTACAGCAGCGAATAAATGGAAACTGTGAAATTGGAGAAAGAACCACAGAATTTAAATAAATCTCGCGGATTAATAGTAAATGGCATGCTAATAAAATTCAAACTGAGAAAATTGAAGGAATCTTGGGCACTG
This sequence comes from Zootermopsis nevadensis, assembly GCF_977971745.1. Classification (NCBI taxonomy): domain Eukaryota; kingdom Metazoa; phylum Arthropoda; class Insecta; order Blattodea; family Termopsidae; genus Zootermopsis; species Zootermopsis nevadensis. Next base: position 12,936,439 of record NW_028259138.1, read on the forward strand.
ACAGAGGGGAACGTAAGAAACAGAAAGGTTAACACACTGCATCAACTATCAAGGTCATAAAAGAGCTACAGTGGCTGACCTTCCGAAAGAAACGACTGAAGGTATAAGAGCCTTGCTGCGTGACCCGGGGTAGAGAATACGTATCGAAAGTCGTGGATGAGTGGAATAGTATATCGACCAGGAGCCCGACTATCACAACAGGTTTTCGTGGGTTTCTTCGGGCAAATTCTGGGTTAGTAACCTCAAATATAAACTGACCGCCTCCTTACCCTTTCCAATTAATAATTCACAATATTACTCGATGCTATTTAGACTGAGCTGTCGACAGCGTTGTTAGATATATCATAATAAATAAAACAATAAAATAAAATAAACATATAAATGGATAAATAAATAATAAAATAGATCATCTGCATGCGGATTCGACGTCCGGCGTAGATATTTCATAACACCGGTAGGAGTGTCGCTCATAGCAATATTTCAGAATGGATCCTGAAAATGAAAGTCTCCTATTCCAGCTTTCCTCAACCAGAGGCCCGTAACACCTGCGTTTCAGAGGTAACAGGCCTATATTTACGTCATGCATGTGCATATGTATATCATCACATATAGCGAGAGAGAAATGGGAGATGAACATTCAACGACGCATCCTATTATCGGCTTACCCTCTCGAGAAATGCTTTTCATGAAACTAATCTATTAAATTGATCCAATACTAAAATGGAACTAACGACACAGGATTTACGTGACATGTTTATAGGATAACGTTTTCCAGCTATGATATTACTGCCTATGGTTAAAATAATAGATCATTAACTTAATTGAGGGTATTTTTTTTTAAAAAAAAATCAAAGCCTGGAAATCCCAAAACGAAATTTCCGCTTTCACAGATTGACAAATTGTACTGAATGAGTTAGTGAAAAATGCGTTGTATTTAATGTGCATGGGAAAACGATATTATATATATAATATGAGAGAGTCGACCTCTATATTGGTGACGCGTTGTTTCCTTTGAGGTAAGAACTGATTTTTTTAAATATCATTCATACGACCTCTGGCGCCTTAAAAACTTATTAAGGCTAATTTAAAAGTGTCTGTAGTAAGATGTTCAGATTTAACACATTTCAACGTTAAAAAATAACGATAATTCTGTCGTGAGATGGTAAAGTTGCGTCATATTGTGATATAATAACGATGGTCTAATGTAAATCTAATATTTCGATAAACAACATCATTTAATATTTAAATATTTTAAATGTTAATTATTGTAATAAACAATATATAGATAATTCTGTCATTACGATTACAAATCACATTTGAATCATAGAAAGCCTTGCAGAAGGGCACTAGTCACAGAACTTAATACAAGGTCACGAGATTTTATTTAAGCGATGTTTCCAATTGGTCGTCTTAAAAATATGGTCATATGTGGAGAGAGTGGAATGTCTCCAGTGAGGATTGAGTGTCTTTCTGTACACAGTTAAGTGCAAAATGGAAGCCACAAGACGCACCTGGAGATAAAAAATAACAAATATCTAGGATAAATTTATCCACCTCTAATTAACATAAATTATTTTAATTACCTCAATTTGGGCGACCTATAACTCGAAGCTATTGTTTATAACAAATTCCCAACAAGGCAAATCATTTATTTCTGGGTTTATGTTTCAGTATTGTTAAAGAGCAAAGACCAGCCAAATGATGTTTAAAGATTCAGTCCATGCCTCTAAGAAAACACGAAATCTCAGATAAAATATAATTTAACGCATTCTATCTGATTTCCAAGTCACATTTTTATTCAACAGCGACATTTCCACTTCATTTATTTATCTTAAAATATGAAATATGAAAAGTTAACTGTGAGAAACAGGAAGGAGTAGTTTTGAATTTTCTTCAAATGATTTAGTCTATGCGAAAACTATATGAACACATTTTTACTAGTTCACATTTCGACTGCTTTAAATATGCCACATGTAAAAACAGAAAAGAGATGAACGCATCAAGAAGACCTTGCCCTTAAATGGGAGGATAATATTAAAACAGATCTCATGGAAATATGGTTGGAGGGTGTTAATTGGATTCATCTAGCTCAGGATAAGGACAATTGTAGGGCTTTAAACGAATCTTCTGTTGCATTAAATACAGGAATTTCTTGACCAGCTTAGCGACTATTAGATTCTCATGGGGTATTCTGCTCCATGGAGTTAATTAATCAGTTATTTTTTATGCAGTCGCCATGTTTGTAACCGAAAATACAAAATTATTTTATTTCCATCCATAAACTAATTAAAAATGACTGGGGCCAAGCACACGCAATGATTATTTTCTCATAAAATTATGTAAATACTCGTACAATAATAAATTCACTAATATTCTCCTTCATTCTTTTCTGAACCGCTGATGTAAAGTACAGAATATGAGATATTATTCTACATCGACTGACACATTACATCTCCTTTGAACGTAGTTTCATAAAACCAGAGAAATACAAATTATAATATTTCCTGGGGCAAAAACCCTCTTCATGTCCGAAGGTTTGGCTCAGAACACGAGTAATTTATCTTGTCAGACATCCCCGTTAATATACATGAAAAATCGTGGAGAAGTTTCCATTGCTAATAAAAGTGTCATTCACGTAACACAGCATAATAATAGTCATGTCATATTACCATTGCAGCAAAGGGCGAATCGATCTCTGTGTTTTAAAGACCACATTCGTAACAGCTAGAATCTTCTGTGATCTATTTGTCTGCTGTCTGATTTTCTCTACAAAGAAGTGCCACGTTTCTCATTCACGTTTTCACAACCATAACATTGCAAATACAAGTCACTCCAACATTTATTAATGCTAGCTAATGTTCATTATGCTATAGACAAAAATATGTAAATGTACCGTATTATCATTGTGATATTACCCCCCCAATAATTTCTGAAAAGACGTAAGAATTTTGATGGAAATTTTTGTTCACTATTCCCAACATGGCGGCCGTACGACCATTTGAAATGGAAGCGATATTATTATTATTATTATTATTATTATTTAGTGTTCTGTCTGACGACAGGTCCATATGAACAGGATCCTTCCATCCTTTTCTCGGACTGGGACCTGTTCATATACGTTCTTGGCAGATGATCCAGAAGTGGTTTGCCATTGCCTTCTTCTGTGTGTGAATGGAGTAATTGTTCGGATGCCACGGAGAAACCGGGGAAGCCCCCGGAGGAAAACTCCGTGTTGCCTAGACCACGGCCTTGCCCAACACAACACAACGACAAGTTTGTGTCTCAGAGTATACAACGTCGAATCAGAGAATGATAATGAATTGTATAGGATATGTAAGGAAGCGGTCGTGGTTTATTTAAACTCCTGTAAATTTTATCATTCTACATCGGCCTGGACAACGTTTACATCTTTACATGTATCATCTTGTGTGAATTACATAAAATTATATCGAGAGAGTCAATCATCAATCACCTTGGAAACCAGACCATTCCAATCAAATATGGTATTTGGGCTGTCAACCCTAAGACTTGCTTGCGGGAATTAGACGTTGATACGCACTGATTAAATTTTATCACATAAAAGTTTGAATATTCCTGAAAATATTCCATCGTACATAAATCGGTTCATAACGTAAAGCACAAAGCTCATTACGCCATGAAACTTTACCGGAACCATTTTTCGATGTTCTGACTACGTAATGACATCACTCAGTATGGTTTCCGTAGTTCGGTTTGCTTTGTCACAATAGATTTGTAGGTAATCTGCAGGAAATGAACAGTGATGTCAATGATATATGTAAAATCATCAAATAACACGGTCTATTTATAAAATATGTTTACTCTAGTGTAGTATCCGTTCCACACCTGTGAGTGGATTGTTACTACGTACGTGCTTGCTGTATTGATTTGCACTTAGTATGGGAAATGTACCTCGCTGCTCATTAAGGTTGCGCTGCATTACATTGTACTTAAGAGCATTAATATAGGGTTGAAATAGCTTGTCTTTGCTGACAAATAAGACGCACTATTTCGTATTTTTTTTACCACACACTACGCCAAAATTCCCTTTTAAGTTTAATGAAGTTGGTTTCCAGCGTAAGTATGATGTCACGTTTAATGTGGTATAAACCAATACATATTTCCTTCAGAAAGACATTCCTTTCTTCTGTCTCATTCTTTATTTTCTTTCTTTCTTTCTTTCTTTCTTTCTTTCTCCTTAATTTCGCTATTTTCCACTTTCTGACTTCCCCTCGTTCCTCGGTTTCTTCTAACGTCCCATCCCGTTTGTCTCGATCACACAGTTCAGATGTACTTGCAGAATGCCTTTACGTCTGTGTTACCTTCCAAAGGTGTAAAATGTATTTGTCTATTCTACTGTAATAAGCTACATTAAAAGTATCTGAAAAGCACGTCTATGAATTGTACAATCAGATACAATAAAGATTAAAATTAAAGAAACCTGAGTAAAATTATATAAAAATTAGTTTCAAGATTTGCTGTTCATTGAAACAACCGATACAACAAGGTATTTGCTCTTTTTTCGATCGCAAAACTCATGAGAACAGATAACGAACATGAAGAGATCTCAAAAAAACAAACAATCAAAATTCTCCACTGACGTGTGTAACGTAAAATCCCAAGAGAAAAACGCGTACTCAAAGTGAAGTGCATCTTTCAACACTCATTATGTTAGATGCCACATTCAGCAACGACATCTTTTATGCAGCTCAAACAGTCGCTCTGCCTATGAGCGGACTGTCCAAACAGAGCGGTGTGATGTTATAACCCCAGTTTCATGTTGACACAGTCACAGAAGGCTAACACAGTTCTTAAGGGCGAATGTACACAAGAAATCCGTTTTACGTACGAAATAAATTGTCTTTAATTTCGAAGGTCGTAGCTGCCACATTCCGGAATATTTTATTTCTTTACTTAACCCTTTGAGACTCGCAGCTCGTCTAAATATTATTTAATAAATCAGTCCGTACCGCGAAGAAAACACTACACTTCACCATTACGTAATACAACTGGTTAACGCTGTTTAAAGAAATAATCCCTTCCTACACTGAGAACAATCCGAAACCCATACATACAAAACGCAGATTTATTAACTGCGTAAAGTAGGTGGTACATATAGTTACCACTGGTTCTTAGAGGGTTAAATAGTAGTTGAATATGTTTGCATTTTAACCGTTAAAACGACTAGCAATGTGTACTCCAATAGAGAATATATAATTTCAAAACGCGTTCTACCGATTTCGCGTACCTTATTACATTTATTCGTTTATTCTTACGTCATGTACCGATTATTTTCAGACGCTGTGACGAGTGATCGTTGAGGAAATCGATTTTCTGTCTTCTTTCCAAGGCTAAGCTACAATTCTGTTCCTAGCTAAAAATATAATGCGTAAAGGGACGGTAATTTCAAATAGATGTTGACATGTTTATTCAACAATTCTCTTAATTTATTCACATAAGTTTTGTCTGTATTCATTCACGACGTCCTTTACAGAGAGGTGGTGTATTCCGATATCAAAATGATATTTCTTGTCCAAACAAGTAGGCTATAATATTCCTTAATACTTCTTAAAATTTTCATTTCAGCAAACTTTATCATGCTTTCATCTCTCTTCAGTAGAACCCAAGTTACACTTTCATAAAGTAGGTTATGAAGTTTCTTTAACACCTGTTCACAGTGACATTTATTACCTGCTCAAACTCCCAGTAGAAATTCACTAAGATTTGAATAACACAGATACTGTTTCCAGTCGTGTTATAACATGTAAAATCGTATTTAGGATTAAGAGCGCTAATATAATATTTTACACAACAAAATGTTTTAATATTATATAATTTTTACAACACCAATAAACTTCAAACGTTTGTGTATAGACTGTACAAAATAATTATATTAAATATTCGGATGAAAATTAACACACTAATCAGAAGAAGATATCTAATGGCAAATTGTGTGATTCATATATGCCTACAGAACGAGTAGGAAATTTGGAAGAAAAAGGACACGATTTGAGTTACACACACCAATGGAACTGCTAACAGCCATAATGATAAGTAAAATGTGGGCCCCGAAATGAAGCCGTGAAGTACGAATTCAGGAATTTGAAGTGGATGGATTGTCCGGACACAGAGCAGCAATGGTGCCTTGTCACCACGGCGGAGCGCGTACACGGAATGCGGACGGAAGGAAGGTGGGGTAGCCGAGAAGTCACGGACAGCCGATAGGGGTGTTCCTTGAGTTCTGATGTAAATCGAACATTTCGATAGACAGCATCATTTTAATATATTTTAAATATTTAAATGTTAATCGTAACAATATTTTAATATTTAATAATAATATTTTATTGTGATTAGACTGATAAAAATTAAACAAGCATAAGAATGTTCACAAAAGTTGCACACAGCCTCACGTCTGCGAGATCTATGAACACGGTAATGAAATTTCGTGAATATCTTTACCAGCTGAGCGACTGTTAGCTTGTCAACAATAAATCTAACCCCTATATTAATTAATTTTTATTGTTATGAAGATGTAGAACTGTAGCTGCTAACGGGCGATTTGTCCCTCACTGAGATGATGCATGAATTAATATGGAGCAGCGAAGGAATTACATTTGATGCATTTACAAAGAAATCGATAAAGATTAAACAGTCCTACCTTAAAGTAGCACGGCACAGCCTTCTCCGATAAATGTAGGACACACAATCCACTGTGATGAAGTTTAGAATGGATCCGGGGCGGACCTAAAAATAAAAATTACTATAATTATTATTACCAAAACTAAGAATAAAATAATTCAATTTGGGTTTGGTGATGTGCACTGCAGTCTAACGTAAAATATATATTTCTTCGTTTAACATCAATATTACCAATTGCATTTGTGTTTATTTTACCATGAAATGGACGGAACGTATTTTGAAATTGGTACTGAGTAAGATTTTGAATTTACGCAAAAATTCAGTAAAAATACAACGGGCGTAACTGAGTAATTTGGAAATTCGTAATTTACAATTTTTATCCAAGACAGTCAAAGCAACAAAACTGAAGAGATACAGAGGATGACACGAAGGAGATGTTAAAATGAAAAATGTGAAAGGAATTTTGAGTTTGAAACTGAAGACAAGAATGTAGCCGAAGGTACAGGCCTTAAAATACTACTAAATAAGACTTTTAAAAAGCAATGATTTAAGGTGTGGACTGTTCAGGGCAGAGTCCAGAAATTGGTTTTATAAATACGTCAATGATTCTTACGATTACATCAAAGCAGAGAATAATTATCAACTTTTCAAAGAAGACTCTACACCATGTGTAAAGGCGACTGAATCACTGAATCAACTTGCAATTCCCACACTTGAAGTTTCTTGAACACCATTAACTGCTGATCACCAACAATTATATTGAAATTCAGCCAACTTCTCACGTGTTTTTTTTCATGAAACCAAGTTCATGGAGGGGGAGAACTTATTTCAAGACGCAATTAAAACTTTGTTCGTGCTTCAAACAATCATAATCCGGTACACCAGGGTGTTGAAGATGAAGAGGGGTGGTGATGGGGGGGGGGGATATCTTCAACTGCCATTACATCCACAGCTGAGTAGACCCACAATCCTCAAATGTTTGAGAATGTTATCATCACTGTTTCCAATTTTCGTTACATTTGTACTGCAGAATATTACACGCAGGCACTGCAAGTGGAAAGTCATTAAAATAAAAACAGGTACTCCACACACTTGTGCTGTGCACGAAAGAAACACCTAAGGCCATAAAGTGTATTTCCACCTAACTAAAGAACCATTAAATAAATTACACTAATTTAGCAGGAAATACAGCACGCACGGAACGTTGCCTGTCACATTATTTATTGAACGCTAACGCCTTAAAACTAGGCCGACAGGTTCACACTTCCCCAACATATTTATTTATTCTTAACATAGCTACCAGTCGCTAAGATTATAAAGAGTAGAATTATACGAGGCTCGTCCTCAAAGTAAGTTTCCCTGGGGCCGTTTACAGAAACAAAACACAATTTCGTGGAAATATTTATTGCAACAGATACAGCAAGTGTCCAGCTATTTTTCAACATATTCGCCACCGGAATTGAGACATTAGTCATACCGTGGGACCAACTTTTGAATACCTGTGTCGTAGAAGTCTGCCGCCTGGGATTGGAACCACTGTGTGACAACCATCTCCGCCTCTCTCTCATTCTCAAAACGCTGACGCTGACCGGACAGGAATTTCTTGAGGTGTAGGAAAAGATGGAAATCACTGGGAGCGAGGTCCGGGTTGTAGGGTGAATGATTAAACACCTCCCAGCTGAACTTCTGCAGGAGACTTGCTGTCCGTCGAGCCGTGTGCGGCCTAGCGTTATCACTGACCGCACTTCACAGTCGGCGGGAGCTGGAATAAGAACCTCCATCTTCAACAGCTGCAACGATGCTACTGTGAGAACGCGGGAAGTGCCGTTAGTGCATGCGCCATGCTACGTCATTGCTCTATCACGTACGCACAATCGCTTCGCTCAATATAAGGTTTGCTAGCTGTGGGACGAGTGGGAAACTTACTTTTGGGACGCGCCTCGTATTATTATTAATGAAAAATTAATTGGAAGAGACTTCGAAAGAAATGGTTGTACGCAGTTTAATGTATTGTCCGCACATCTTACGAATGAGAAGCCTCAGTTAGAATGACCCGATTTTCGGACGTAAATTCCCCGGGACATACATAACACAAATAAGGATTTGTAGCCACTCGACTGGAATGACCAGTTTTTTAACAAAAAAAAAGCGAGATCAAACAGCAAACTTAATAATGACTGGACCTCTAGTTAGTGCTGCTACTGTAGACAGCTTTTTGTTAATTTTATTTTTAAATTCTCTCTCACTTTAGCTGCTCGCCACCTCCGAAACGTCAAAATGGATTTTTTAGAGGATTCGGCGCGTACGGATAAAGGCGTCTCAGGTTTTATTCCTTCTTGCTAACCTCAGTCGCTGTGATCTGTCACCAAGATGGCTTTCCCCTTCTATTCGTGCCGCAAAGTCCCTATCCGTCATGATTCATCACTTTTCAATTATTTTCCCTTTTCCAAACATAACTGAAATGATCCTTGGCATGGTCAATTGTTTCTAATTACGTCTTATTTCGTACAGCGTGGATTTTGACTGTTGGGGGGGTTTAGAATAACAGATCTACATATTATTTTTACAATAAAGGTAAGACTGGCGAATTTTCATTACTACCGACTGCTTGAAGGTTCTCATATTTTCGCCCAGTTTCATTTTAAATAATGACCTTACATCCATAAACCGATTTCTTGATAGGAATATCCCCTCCATCTTAAGGTTTATACATGATTTTGTCACAGTGCCTCGTTTGTGACAACTGTTTGAAGTAAAGAGTGTTCTTAAGATAAGAGAATTCAGAAAGAATTTACTTATTCCTAAACCAGTCTTCATTGTAACGGTATCAGGTGTTTCGTTTAAAGAATGAATATGTTCTTCGAAACGTAAGCACTTCTGTCAAGATGGCGTAAGATCCAATGCCAGTTTTGTGACATTGCGTTCAAAGGTTACGAGATAAAAATCGATGTCGCATTTTTCTGTTTGAATCTAGCCTTGTCACTCTCACCGGTTCACTTGTTCTATTGTGTAGTATGGCTCTATTGAAATAGAAGTTTCAAGCCTTCTGACCGTAGTGCCTTACTCAGTGTTAAATATTATAGAATTACAACGTTTCGGAAACCTGGATTCTGCTCCGAAAAGTAATTTTATAACACTCGGACAATGAAAAAAAACTCGATACATTCATTCCATCGCACTGTCATAGGCGTTAGGAGAATCAGTTCACAAAACATTTTTGCCAGTGACTTCAATCTCCAACAACTGGCTCCATGGAAACTGTCAGGAGCATTATACATCAAAACCCGTTATTATGTCGATGGCGATGTTAAAATATGGACGAACTTTGTTTTGGCAAGTCTCGGCAGGTTCTGTAGTACAGTACTTTCATAAATTCGTGATGAACAATTCAATACTTTCGTGCGATTTTTATAAATATTATGTAAGTTCTTAACGTAATGTATTATTTATGTGAACCTTGTACGCATAAGGTTGGCTTTATAACGCATTTAACTAATTAACCAACAAAACAAGTAACTGATAACTAACTAACCAGTTTAATCGACTTTCATTAAACGTGTTACAAACGCCAAGTCTCTGGAGACTATTTAATTCTTGTGGTTTATAAATTATTAAGTAAAAATAGCTAATTAACCAGCTCAATTATCGATTATATAGTTAAGTTACCTTGTTAACATGCTACCTAATAACGAACTATCAAAGAATTTACTTACTTAAGTAAACAAAATCTGTCTAGTTCAAAAAACAAATAAAGTAATTAAACGCTGGCCTTGTAATCCTGGGGTCTCGGATTCGATTCCCGGCGGTGCACGAATTTATAACTTGTGTTGGGCAAGGCCGTGGTCTAGGCAACACGGAGTTTTCCTCCGTGGCATCCCAACAATTACCCCATTCACACACAGAAGAAGGCAATGGCAAACCACTTCTGCATCATCTGCCAAGAACGTATATGAACAGGTCCCAGTCCGAGAAAAGGATGGAAGGATCCTGTTCATATGGACCTGTCGTCAGACAGAACACTAAATAAATAATAATTACATCATTAAATGAAAAATTACTAAAATAACTAACTAACTAGCTAGCTATAAAGAGCAACACGTACCTAAGTAACAAAGTGACTAAGTGACTGTAATAGCCAACCAGGTAACGAACGAGCTAGTGGTAAATACAAGTGGTAACTGGAAGGAGATGAATGGCGAATAACGAGAATTAAGCAACTTGATATTTATGAATGTCGCCAACTACCCGAGAGTCAATCGGGTTGACGGAACTGCATTGTGCGCATGTGTCAAAGATATCTGGCGACGCACAGAAGCAGAAACAGAGGAAAGAGGCCAGCTTTGAGACGCGTTGATCAAAAGCAATGATGACTTGTTTATAATAAAGGAAAATGTCTTTCAGAGTCCAGATCTAGATGTCACATGTTTATTGACAGAGAATCTAATGGTATAAGAGATACCTTTTAAAAATACCACTCTTCTACTCCGTCGCTCGTACCTTCGCAAATGAATCCATCTATAGAGAACCAAACGCGAACGGTTTTCATAACTCGTTTGATTTCTTCTTTATAATGAGGATATTCTGTTCGTTTTATGTCGAAATTAAACTGTCAAACGAAATAGAGATACTTCGAGGAAGATCAGGTTGCAGAGGTGGATCTACAACGACGATATTCCAGTCAGTTATTAATATCGCGTAGCCCTAGGCTTCGCAGTTTCCTTGGGAGTCTTACGAAACGCCAACTTCTGTTGCCGTTTAAGTTAACATTGAGAACGTCGTCTCTGGGATTAAGTATCATGTTATAAGGGCTTATGTCAGTGGTATTCAACCTGGGGTACGCGAAGACATCTTAGGGTGTACGTGAAATTTAAAAAAATATATATATATTATTTTATGAAAAACACTGAATAATCAGTAATGTAATTTATTTTATTTAATTTATTTTAGATGTAGATTATATACTATATATAACTTGAATTATATTGGGGGTACGCGAAGACATCTTAGGGTGTACGTGAAATTTAAAAAAATATATATATTATTTTATGATAAACACTGAATAATCAGTAATTTATTTAATTTATTTTAGATGTAGATTATATACTATGTATAACTCGAATTATACACCAACAACTTTGGGGGTACAAAGTTGAAGAGAGATTATATCTGGGGGTACGCGAACAAAAAAGGTTGAATACGACTGGCTTATGTGTTAGTGGATTTACAGCTCAAAAGATTTTTAAACTCGGCGGCACTAGATACCTGAGTTGTTAGCATTACGCTCGTCAGATTTATCCCTGGAACATCAGTTCAAGTGACGGCAAATACAAAAGTTTCTGTCTCTGACGGTCGTCCAGCAGGTAACCATCATTCAAGGTTCAAATACACAAAATTATAATACTAATGTTGCTTCACATGGTTGTAAAATTTCGTCTGTCATCCCGAGGGAAATAAGCAGTATTTTGGGTGTTTGAAACGATGTCCTGCAGACAGAATATGAACACAGAAATAAATAAAATTTCATAAAGTGACATTTTAACAATTTGTACCAATAATTTAATATTGTTCAAGCCTTCAAATTCAGAGAAAACAAACGTATGTTACATATAGAAAGGGCGAGGAGCCAAGAAATGTAAGTACATGTAGGAAGAGAACACTTACGAGACCTGGGCATAGATGGGCGTATAATATTAAACCAGATATAAAAAAAAGTATCTGAAAATATAAAATGGAATTATGAAGCATGAGGTCGAATATAACAGCGGTATTATGTAAAATCGTGAATTATATTTTTGTGTTTCAATTACTAAAATATTTTATACATCTTGTATACTATAAGTTTAAACATTAAAACCTCAAAATTATACTATTATCTCATGTTTTGTATCAGTGTGAAACTTGATAGGCCACATTACGGGATAATACAGATTTAATGTTGTCTGTGAAGAAGGTATCGAGGTTAATATTTTTATATGTGAGAGAGAAACTATTCGGGGCTCGGAGAAAATTACATACAAAAATTCTCTCTGTGATCAGCATTTATTTTTTTCATAATTTGTACTCGTCTTAAGATATCATTACGAGATTTAATAAAGGATTAGATGGGTGGGGCACGTAAAAGACACAATAGAGACGATAAATGCATAGAAAATGCTAGTTGGAAGAAGGGAATTGTAAGACCGAGGAGTCGATTGGATTAAGCTGGATCAGGTGAGGAACCGATGACGAACTCTTGTGGACACTAGATTTCAACTTCGGTTTCCATAAACTATGGGAAATTTCTTGACTATCTAAGCGACTATCAGCTCCTCAAGGATGACTCTAATCAATGGATTTGAAATCTGCCTGAATGTATCAGGATCACGAGGATACAAATGCTTATTATTATCTCTGGCGGACAAATTGAAACACTTGTTCACCAAAGCACGGGGAAGAATCCTCTCGGGTAACAGCAAAGTGAGAGCCTCCCGGCTGAAACATTTCACCCGACTACGTCTTTTAAACCATCCGCAAGATAATTATGTTTTCGAAAGATTCAAGTTTTTTTTTTTTAGAAACTATTCGTCATTTTTTTTTATCTCTGACTGCAAACGCTGTACAAGTTTCTTTCAAAGCTCAAATTAAATGTAAATGTCTCTGCTCGAGCCTTTACAAGTCCACGCTTGTGTCCGGGAAAACCATAAATGAAAGGAGAAGTCAACATTTAACTCCAATTAGCAAAATATCCGAGACGCTCACAATCGTGTAACTGATAATTTTACGCCTTTATACAATCAAAAAGTCCACTACCGTGTTCATAAAATCTCGTCAATTGAACCTGTCATGAGCGTTTCGTAACTCGCTCTTCACTTTTTTGTGTTGTGAAGCCGTTGGCTCAGACTTAAAAAAAGAAACTGGCGTCTGTTTTTATTTATTCCGTATATTTTCAACTATTCTCCATATCTGAGAGCATTCTCCTCCATTCGTAGCCTGAGGACGAGCATCAGAGTGGTACAAAGGGACCCACCTTCACGCGTCGCAGGAATATTCCATCAGGACAGTGAGAGAATTTATGTTTGAATGTCGATAAAATTTGTTACCCTGCACTAACGAAAGGAAGAAAGAAAGAAAGAAAGAAAGAAGAAAAGGAAGGAAGGAAGAAAGAAAGAAAGAAAGGAAGAAAGGAAGAAAGGAAGAAAGAAAGAAAGGAAGAAAGAAAGAAAGGAAGAAAGAAAGAAAGAAAGAAAGAAAGGAAGAAAGGAAGAAAGAAAGAAAGGAAGAAAGGAAGAAAGGAAGAAAGAAAGAAAGGAAGAAAGAAAGGAAGGAAGAAAGAAAGAAAGAAAGAAGAAAAGGAAGGAAGGAAGAAAGAAAGAAAGGAAGAAAGAAAGAAAGGAAGAAAGAAAGAAAGGAAGAAAGAAAGAAAGGAAGAAAGAAAGAAAGAAAGAAAGAAAGGAAGAAAGGAAGAAAGAAAGAAAGGAAGAAAGGAAGAAAAGGAAGGAAGGAAGAAAGAAAGAAAGGAAGAAAGGAAGAAAGGAAGAAAGAAAGAAAGGAAGAAAGAAAGAAAGGAAGAAAGAAAGAAAGAAAGAAAGAAAGGAAGAAAGGAAGAAAGAAAGAAAGGAAGAAAGGAAGAAAGGAAGAAAGAAAGAAAGGAAGAAAGAAAGGAAGGAAGAAAGAAAGAAAGAAAGAAAGAAAGAAAGAAGAAAAGGAAGGAAGGAAGAAAGAAAGAAAGGAAGAAAGGAAGAAAGGAAGAAAGAAAGAAAGGAAGAAAGAAAGAAAGGAAGAAAGAAAGAAAGAAAGAAAGAAAGAAAGGAAGAAAGGAAGAAAGAAAGAAAGGAAGAAAGAAAGAAAGAAAAAAGGAAGAAAGAAAGGAAGGAAGGAAGGAAGAAAGAAAGGAAGGAAGAAAGAAAGGAAGGAAGAAAGAAAGAAAGAAAGAAAGAAAGAAAGGAAGAAAGGAAGAAAGGAAGAAAGGAAGAAAGGAAGAAAGAAAGAAAGAAAGGAAGAAAGAATATAGTGCAGTGTGGGCGTGAAGAATTAATTTCTAACTGATGGTTTGGATTATAAATAACTACAGAATGTGCCATGAAATATTTGCAACTAGAATTTCGAGCAAATACCAGAAATGAACTAAAACATGTGTGAAATGGAAAATTTTCAGGTCCCTTAGGGATATTGTTCGGAGTTGAGTTATGGTATTTTTAGACGCTGAGAATATTTACGTTTTTGGTAAAATTGTAGACCTGTACTCGGCAGGTTGCCGATTCGAATCTTATCAGAATTTTTGGGTTATTATGCCCAAAAGCTCGAGACAAACGCCAGAATAGTACTCTGCAATGGTCCAGCACTACCTCCTTTCAAATCCTTACCTGTGAATCAGTATTTGTACACAAATCAAGATTGAAACGCTAATTCCGGAATTTTAATTTCTGAAAGCAGTCTCTCCAGAACAAGTACAAGATTCAATTAAAATTCTTTTAGAATTGCAGAACAAACGTGGCAATTTTAATTACGAAGCTTTTGTTCAGGAGAACAAAGCAACTGACTTACTTACTCACAAGTAATTAATAACACAAATAAATAAAAAATTAACTTCATTTCAGTTTTTCAGAATTTGATGTTCAAGATATGTTATCGCAGGAGGTGAAGTGAAATGTTAAATGCTAACAAATGTGGGTGGAGCAGAATAATTAGCCATTTCGAATTTAATCGGTGTAAGGGTTTGGGGGGGGGTGGTATATGTGGAGGCAGGTGTATCAATACACCAGAAGGAGTTTCAGATTAATAATGAAGATGATGATAAAGATATAAGACGGACGGCTTAGTTACAAAACGTAGTAATTTAATAGAACCAATTCCACCCCCTAGTACATTGAATAATAAATTACAGGCAACGATAACCACAGCGAACTCTAACAGAGCCCGCCCCAGAAAATGTAGTTTGCGCTGAGTGGAACAACGACACATGTACAGTACCTCTTCTGGAACTATCTCCACTTAAAAGTGCAATGCTACGATCCTACCACGTATCTTGTGTATTATAACGGTTCAGAGGGATCAGAGTAAAGACCCGTGGGTTCATTATCGTATTCACCAAGGGCCAAACCATTGGTTTCCATCGCATTACATTAAAAATTCTGATAACAAACCAGGAAAATCCTTTTTCTCAAAACAGAACCGCGTGCACTTTACAGCGCATGCCCACTGAGATCGACGTTATTATTATTATTATTATTTAGTGTTCTGTCTGACGACAGGTCCATATGAACAGGATCCTTCCATCCTTTTCTCGGACTGGGACCTGTTCATATACGTTCTTGGCAGATGATCCAGAAGTGGTTTGCCATTGCCTTCTTCTGTGTGTGAATGGAGTAATTGTTGGGATGCCACGGAGGAAAACTCCGTGTTGCCTAGACCACGGCCTTGCCCAACACAAGTTATAAATTCGGGCACCGCCGGGAATCGAACCCGAGACCCCCAGGATTACAAGGCCAGCGTTCTAACCGCTAGACCACCGTGGCTTGTGAGATCGACGTAACGAATATTAATATTGACATCTTAAGTTCGTAACTTTTCATCTAAATCACATTTAGATTAAGTCAAAAACTGAGCAGGCTATGCAGAGAAACCGGCGTGGTTATGTAAATACTAGTACATATTGTTAAACTTCAATTCTAACGCATATCCCCATCAAAAAACACGAAATTTATTCATACAGAATTAAATTACAGCGAATATATTATGCGAGATCGAACAGACTGCTGCAGAGTTAATCAATGTTACCAGACGATTCTATAAATGTTACGCCGACCAGCGAACAGTAGCTACATCGACTCGAACACGACGCAACAATCTACAACAATGTTCGTGTCATGCTAAACACTAATAGTTGTGTAGGAACAATCAATTCCAGTTTGACAATCGATGTCGAAACGTGAAACGCCTCTGATACCCATTAAACATTCCGAACACTTCACGAAGGCCTCTGAATTCTGGGCTACTTTGCTCATAGCTGGGTTTTAGCGGCTTGTAGTCTGGCGGGAATTTTACCAACGTTTCAGGGGTCTTTCTAGCTTCCATCATCAGGGCGATGAGTAACTCACCTTCGTATTTGGTTTCCAGATTGCGAAATAGGTTTATAATACACAGTCCTTACCAACTAACAAAAATAATAATTCAAATTGAATCAAATTTGCAGTTGGTTCAGTGTCATAAAATAAGCTAGGAACTCAGAATAGATGTAACTACTTGCTGGCTTGATAGGCGATTCATGATTTTTCTCAGTATTCCCAAGCAAATGTCGAAATAGCTCCTCATAATAAACCATGGGTCAAGACCATCTCCTACCGAATCCTTATTTATTATTATTCATCTTAACATCTCATTAGAGGCTACACAAACTTTAACTACTTTTCGTAAAACGTTGTTAAGTGTGCTTAAATAAATCAAGTCAAAGTGATAACAATTTATTGAAAATGCACGGCAAGGATCTGACTCAGCAGTAAATTATTCGGTTCACGAAAATACATTTCTGTATCAATTCATATATTTGTCACATATGCTAAAGTACAGCCGCATACAAATGTGCTGCTTCCATATTGAATAAATCAACGTTATCATTCGCATACAAATTTTACGCGATGCATGTAAGCCTTCGAACTGGTGCGGTGCGGGATACCACTGAGGAAAGGCCACATTCTCACAGAAAGAAACACAAACCACAGGTCAACACGCAGGATTTAAGCCCCTTTAGCACACAGCACGGCATAGGCCAAGAATCTCCATGAGAAATTTCTCTAAAGCAGAGTTCTTTGACGGCTATGCCATGACACACATTGGTGTGCCGTCGTAAGATTTCAGGTGTGTACAGCGAATTTTTATAACAAATTGTATATTCCCACATTACAGTTCGATAAAGACAAATCTTACAATTGAATAAAAATTTCCTTGGATATTATCCATCGTCTAGTAAATATAAAACGTAAAACGACGTTTCGGAGATGGGACTCTATCTCCGTCTTCAGATAGAGCTAATCCCTATCTCCGGAGATAGGGATTAGCTCTATCTAGTGGGCCCAACTGTGTAGGAACCTGAAGACGGAGATAGAGTCCCATCTCCGAAACGTCGTTTTTTACGTTTTATATTTACTAGACGATGGATAATATCCAAGAAAATTTTTATTCAATTGACTCTTCACCATCGTCAAAAAGTTTTAGATTTGATATACAAATCTTACATTTCGTAATTATAATTTTCAGAAAAGAACACACACACATACTGTTCTTTCATCGATAATTATATTCGTCATATGTTATATTTTGTTCTTATAGGCCTGAATTCTAATTGGAAAAGGATTTAATTACAGTTACATATTTACAGCGATGTGTACTTTTCTACCCAATTTTTTGTAAGGCGAAATTTTGTGATGTGCCTTCATTTTTTTTTTGAAAAAAATTATGATGTGCAGTGGGTGACACAATGTTACTTAACACTGCCCTAAGCAAAGTACTTCTAAGTTACATCTAACAACGTTAAGGAAGTCTGAATCAGCACTAATAACAATTATACGCAGAAATTAACTAATCATCAAATATTATGTCTTTCTGCAGATGTTAACGTTTTCAAGGCGGTAGAAATTACACTTCGGCGTTTGTACTTGTCTTGTCCCCGAGAGTAATGATTTACACAGCTGGAATGTGAATGTGTAAGAAGACGCACGACTTGGCGAGGGGTCGAAAGGCCCTGTCGAAATGTTAATCCTGGACGTTTCCAAACACATGAAATAAAGCGTGGTACTACATTCCACTGTTGCATGAATAGGGTTACAGTCTCTCCGGATCCGTTATCGTCCAGGGCTCGTTTTTCGTGAAAATTTATACTGGATGGAGAGGGTAAAATGCAGCACGGGCTATAACCGTTCTACCCTCAGAACCCCCCCCCACACCTGCTTACCTTAACCCCCTTGTCCTACCTTCGACAGTATCTTACAAATTTTAAACGTAGGGTTTGCCGGAGATCACTTGCATTTGCATTAAAGTGGGCGGACAATTTTATCATAACAGAAAGTCTGCTGCTTTCCGTCCTCATAAATTCGACTCCCAAAACTTCGCACGAAATACACTATTTATAACAAGTAACACGTTCTCTGTGTGTGTTTCTTTTTATCCTTTGTTTTATACATTATTATTATTATTCCATCTATTAACCATTTTACAGGATATTTACTTCTATGTACCCGATACAAAACTTGCCCCTGAGGTACAAAATGCAGCAGCTATTTCTGAAATACATTTTTTTAATAAGTGTTGCATGCATTAATCAGATTTAGCGTGAGGCATTATTATATATTTTAAATGAACGTCTTTCGAAAGATGTACGATGACCCTAGAATGGCGGTCTTCTGAAGTTCCCTAATGTCGTATTCGCCCGGGATGTTGGCCAAATATTTATTCACAACTTCATAGGGTATTTACTTCCGTGTACCCGAGACAAACCTTGCCCCTGAGGTATATAGAGCAGCAGCTATTTCCGAAATACATTTTGTTTTTTAATACGTGTTACATGTATTATATAGTTTTATTGTGAGGGATATTATTATTAATATTATTATTCAGGTGATTACTATCATTATGTTGACAGATTTGTTACCAAAATTTATATTTTATATAAAAGGTAACAATCCAATTCCGACCCAGTAGACCGTCACCGCTTCCTTCCTTGACCCACCCAATTCACTGTTCACATCAATCCTTCCAAAGAATGGAAGGCAATTTTTGTAACTGAAAGAGCATCGTTAAATGTGCAACATAACAAGAGACTCAAAATCTCTTTAAACCTTTTTCTTTTATTATCTACTCTAACTTGTGACTTTGTACGCAGTTCCTACGATTAGACAGTCCGGTAGCCCTAACTTTTCCTTCCCTTCGTTAATGTCCTGGGCGCAAGATAAGGGCGAGTTCTAATACCGCTTTTAAAAGTTATTGTAAAGATGCTTGTACGTTGTGCAGATAACCTGAGATGGGTCGGTAATTACAAACGCAAGCGACTTTGGCCATTCTCCGCTGTATCATGGATGTTCTGTGCTGCACGTGATGAACATCCTTACAAAATATCGAGTCCTTATTGAACTAAGTTCCCTGAAAGGATTATATCAGGTAAAGGAGTGAACAAAAACAAATCATAACCAAAGTATGATTGTCACTTTAAGGCAGTTAATCTGTAAAGTAGCAAATTAGTGAATCCAGTCTGAAATTCGTACTTAAATTGTACAACAGCATTTGTTAACATTCTCTAACCCCCTAATCTGTGAAGATGTTCCGAAAACTTCGTTTGTTTCCCGATCCTCTGGGACTGAGACCTACAACCATTTTCCCTGACAGCGGAAATTTAATTAACATTTCAAGAAGGTCCCTTATTTTACTCAAACCTGTGATTAATCAGCTAAATTGGTTCAACCAATCCCAGTATCTCACATCGAATTTTTCTAACGTTAATTTCAATATTATCTTCCCTTTACAAATAGGGCTCCAAAATGGTCACTTCATTTGAGACTTTGCGACCAAAGTTTCTAACATATTTGTTATTCATTCTCCCAGGCATGTTACACGTTCTATTTTATTCTTCTGATTTGAATCGAATTTAACAAATGGACGCTTACAACGAAAATAATTGTGGCAACACAAATAGATTTCTGCGTGGAGTGAAAAGGGTACATTCTGTTCAGGGGTGGAAAAGCTATGAATGTTAATCACGCTCTTATGACGTCACTGGACACTATCACCTAAGTCTCCTCACGCACGTTTATATGCGTAGAAAGGAACGAGAGAGAAGTTGGACAGACAACACACGAAAAATAAGGATCAGCGTATGTAAATGATTCGTCAATCAAGCAAGCTTAATCCGACACTAAGTCACAAACACGTAAAACACTCTACAGGCATAAGATGTATCCACGGTGGTCTAGCGGTTAGAACGCTGGCCTTGTAATCCTGGGGTCTCGGGTTCGATTGCCGGCGGTGCCCGAATTTATAACTTGTGTTGGGCAAGGCCGTGGTCTAGGCAACACGGAGTTTTCCTCCGTGGCATCCCAACAATTACTCCATTCACACACAGAAGAAGGCAATGGCAAACCACTTCTGGATCATCTGCCAAGAACGTATATGAACAGGTCCCAGTCCGAGAAAAGGATGGAAGGATCCTGTTCATATGGACCTGTCGCCAGACAGAACACTAAATAATAATAAGATGAGGTGGTCTAGCGGTTAGAACGCTGGCCTTGTAATCCTGGGGTCTCGGGTTCGATTGCCGGCGGTGCCCGAATTTATAACTTGTGTTGGGCAAGGCCGTGGTCTAGGCAACACGGAGTTTTCCTCCGTGGCATCCCAACAATTACTCCATTCACACACAGAAGAAGGCAATGGCAAACCACTTCTGGATCATCTGCCAAGAACGTATATGAACAGGTCCCAGTCCGAGAAAAGGATGGAAGGATCCTGTTCATATGGACCTGTCGCCAGACAGAACACTAAATAATAATAAGATGAGGTGGTCTAGCGGTCAGAACGCTG
The DNA here is from genome assembly GCF_977971745.1 of Zootermopsis nevadensis. Classification (NCBI taxonomy): domain Eukaryota; kingdom Metazoa; phylum Arthropoda; class Insecta; order Blattodea; family Termopsidae; genus Zootermopsis; species Zootermopsis nevadensis. The sequence continues at coordinate 12,957,637 of NW_028259138.1, forward strand.
GCCTTGTAATCCTGGGGTCTCGGGTTCGATTCCCGGCGGTGCCCGAATTTATAACTTGTGTTGGGCAAGGCCGTGGTCTAGGCAACACGGAGTTTTCCTCCGTGGCATCCCAACAATTACTCCATTCACACACAGAAGAAGGCAATGGCAAACCACTTCTGGATCATCTGCCAAGAACGTATATGAACAGGTCCCAGTCCGAGAAGAGGATGGAAGGATCCTGTTCATATGGACCTGTCGTCAGACAGAACACTAAATAATAATATAATACAGGCATAAGCTACCAACCACGGCGCCTGTTAACTGCAGCCGGCATTACACGCCCCTCCCTCCCGAAAGATTCTATCAAGTAACAAGTATCATCTATAAAAATGCAAGAGAGAAGGTTAAGTCATTTTCCACTACAGTAGCATTTATCTTCATTAGAGGCTATTGTTAGAATTTAGTGGTGGGAACACTATAAATATATGCTGCCAGGTAACACTACTTAGCTGATAAGAGCTACGTAAAGTCTTCTTCTTATTTTTCTACCAGCAACAACAACACATTACTCTACTCGGCAGGGGTGAAATAGTCTCCACCACCCCAAACACCGCCAGCCTTTATGTTCATAAGTCGTTCAAAAGTTTAGGCGAAAGGAAGTAAAGATTTGAGATACATTCTCACGTGTATTCTCAATTATCCTGCTCCCCCTGGGGGGGAGGGGGGGCGTGACTTGGTGCATTACTTCTACAGCCCCTAATTACATTCTGATGAGAAGGGATAACTACGTACGAACACAATGACGAACATTAATTTAAAACAGAAAATAAAACACTACAAATGTTAAAAGCCACCGCTGGACACCATCTCCACCTACCCTCTTAAGGTAAATTTTAATATTATCCTCTCACCCCTTTTTTCGGTCTTCAAATAATAGCTTTTTCGCCACAAATTTTACTTAATCACACTACAAAATTGAATTTCGAAAATTCATTTTCAAACGCCGCTTCATCGGAAATATTCTTCCATCAGGTAACGAGTGTTTATTGGGCGTGATTAAAATTGGACTGGGATGATATTTTCAAAGTTACCCAGTGGACATGTTATTAAACTGTAACAAAACCATCACTAAATGAGTTCTCAATTTAACGTAGGATGGATGGATTGATTGATTGAAATCGGTGGACTCCACCACAATGCCAATTGACCGTTGTGAGGTCGGACCCGCTCCGTTCGCCGTTCGGATGTGCGAACGGTCTACTTCGCGTTCAAAACCTAAACAGAGCCATGGTAAGATTTCGCATTCTCAAGGTTAATCACCACTTACCTCTTCATGAAACATATAAACTTAACTCTTCCAATGTCTTGTGTCGGTCTGTCATTATGTAATATAACTCCTCTGATCTGAAGGGTATTTATGAAATTTCGCATAAAAATTTTTCTTTCAAATTTATACAACTATTTCAGTTCTTGTCAGGATTGAAAAATAGGAACGTGTGAAGGCCTGAATATGCTTGTATATATATTTCAATAGACATCTATCAGATTTAAGGTGTGTCAGACAAAATTTATGGCATCAAATTTGACGAATAATTTTTCAGAAAATTTCATAGTCTACGCATGTGATTATCGCGATATTGAGAGTCAGATATGTAATTATCTTCACGACTGAGCATACTGGTTCAATGCAGTAATCTAACTCCTGGAACACATTTGAGAAGCTGACAGTTACTCAGCTTGTCAAGAATTACCTCCCTTCCATGGAATCACAAAGTCTTGCTTTACGATCCTGAAGCCCGGTTCAGTTATCGTGTTTATGTAACCGGTGGACCTACTTACAACGCAGTCAAGTATAACATACAAAATAAATAAAAAAAGTAACGTATACCAACAAAATAACAAAACATAAATTAACTAATTTCGTGTAACACAGTCTTCCCTGGAAAACTAATAGTCGCTCACTTTAATATTATCCTTCCATCTACATCTATGTCCTGCAAGTGGTCTCTTTCGTGTACGTATTTCTCATACCATGCGTGCCACACTTTCCGCCCATCTAATCCTCATCAATTTCATTATTTTAATATTTTGTAAATATTAATTAACTTAGATTGCCGAATGCGTTAAGGAGCGTACGGTCTGATCAGATCCAAGACTTCAATCGTGATCTAAGAGCACGTTAATGTGCACTGTGCCACGTATTCTGAGATAGGCTGCAATCTAGTTCCAGGAAAACCAAGGATTCATAATTCCAAAGGACATTTACTAATCGAAATGGGCCGTAGAACCTTCCGACCACGCGTTCTGAATATCCTCATCATGCAATTTTTTTCCGTCCTCCAGTTTCTTAGTTCAAAATGTTCTCAAACACTCTGAAAGTACGAATTACCTTTAATGTGAGAATCCAATTTTCTCTTTAATCTTAAAGTTTTTATGTATCGTGTCAGAGGTGAAAAAACAATATCCTGGTGTCCACCATTCCCCAAATTTAATCTCTACAATAAATTCAAATATTAACACACAGGTATTTCGGAGTGTAAACAATATTTGAAAGGGCCGATATCAGATATAAGAAATAATTCCATTTACCCTATTTGTAATTACTTTCGATGGTTAGATTTTAGAACGAACCGCCTGTGGCTTCCTGAATGAAAAAAAAATCCGCTGTTTTATGCGAATTCTGTGTAAAAAAAGGTTCTGTATCTATGAACGTGGAATCAGTGCTGTGGGGCGAAGCCACCGTTCAGAGAGGCGGTACATGAATTTGCCATGCGTTTCAGTCAGGGTAACGTGCATACTGGCAGTGTCCCTCCGTCTGTGTTACATCGTGCTTCAACTGTCAGTGAACGACCTGCCTGCAAGAACGTAACATCACCACTTGATCTTTCCGTGATTTATACGGGAAAACTGCGAAAAAAATTTGTAGATGACTGCATGAAGTTTCTTTACTTCCTCAATAACATACGTCACACGCGTATAGCTTTCAAATAAGACGATGGTTATGAATTAGGGGCTTGTTGTGACCCGACTTGGCTGGTCTCGAAGTAAAGGTATTTTATTTTTAGTGAATAAGATGACATGCATTGCCATGATAAGCCAGATAAGCCTCCATCATCAGGGCGCCCTGATGATGATGATGACAGCAAGGACCTCTGAAACAATGGTAGACTTCTACCAGACTCCACGGCGCTATAACCCAGAAGACAACCATCTTCGGACTCACCGCCGTGAAAACCTCAAAATCGTAGAACATAGGCCGTTTATACCGGGAACCAAATTATATCTCTATTAATTCAAATTGTTACGTAGAGAGAAACGGAAGTGTTCATTCTTCACAACGTACCGCTGTGCCACTCCATCGTTGTTGTGAGACAAACACATCACCGCCCTCATCAGTTACGTAACCTTTAACCTAAGTCGGAATATGGTCCTGCTGTTTCTTAGTGGCAAGTTTTTGAAAAGAGATCACGGATATAAAAATTAGGCCAGAATGTTCAGAAAATGATGACACGTAAATGTAAGTCTAATCACTTACATTCCCACCAGTAACAAAGCCTACAAACGTACAAGACCCTTTGATTGGTCCCGCACATGTCCCTCACAAAAATTGTTTCTGTACCCTTAATTCAAACCTTCCATCGCCATCTCGGTCTTCCAGGTGAACGTTTTACGAGAGGTTTATTCATTAAGAAGTTGCATGTATTCCATTACCATAAGTATACTGAATAAGTTTTATACAGCACGGTGTTGTTTAAAAAACAATATATTAAATACTCCCACGCTTTTCATACTCACTCCTTATTACCAGCTGTCAGTTTAATTATAACTAAATCACGGAGGTTACATGTAGCACGTTGCTTGAGAAACACGCGGTAGGATTTCAGGGTGAGGCCAGAGCCTAATTTTCTTCACGTCAAAGGTTCGAGACGGATTCGGGGCAGAGATTCTTCTGTACGAGCGTAAAATTGAGACAATCTGTTCAGGATCACGTCATGGCCACTTATGTACCAAAAGAGAAACAAGCCAGGACCCGAATTTGAACCTATATAGACTCCTGAGTGATGTCCCCTCAGAGACATTTTGTTATCACGCGTCTGAAACAAGCCCCAAGTCGACAAATAATTAATCCTAAACTAAAACCAACGAACGACGACTTCCTCGAAAAGACGCTCAAAAGAATCGACGTAAACCACAAGTTTAAAAAAAATCGAAAATGTAAATGTTCGATTTTAACCACTAGGATGAGAGGCAACGAGGAAGGAAATTGATGAGTAAGTCATAGAGTGATGCAAAAATATATATTCATTGTAAAATCATTGCAAGAATACGACAATTCAAGAGAAATTAACGTTCAATTTCATCCACCTGAATTTATAAGAATAGCCACGGTGAATTTCAAAAATAATTTCGCAAGAAACATCTTCTGAAACGTGAATAGGTAAAGATATGATATTAAATAAACGCGGTATCTGCATCCAGCATTTACGTAAACAAAGCAAGGACAGCGCTAAATTAGTCACAAAATGCTGAAAAAGATATCATACGAACATCTTGCAAATTGGAAGTTGGAAAATGGAAGATAATTTTTTTTTTCCTGACAATATATTTTCCAAAAGAAATAACAAGATCATTAAATTTGTTACATTTACCAGAAGCTTCATGGAAAATACATTCACGAGAAAGTTCCTCTTCAAAAAGCTTGTCATAAAAAATAAGGAACACGACGGCCTGAATTTTCATAAAAGAATCAACATCGTCAAAATATAATATAGAATTTCTCATTCATTCTCATGTTCACGACGTTCTGTTAATATCCGAAAGCAAATGAAACTCCGAGGAACCAAAGTGTTAACAAAATGCAACATGGAAAATGAATATTTTCTTTCTTCATTTACGAGAACATTAAACTCACTGGACTAAATGTAATTCGTAAGTGTAGAAACGTGATGACACTTTCACTTCAATCAAAATACTTTCAAAGTTGGCTCCACTAAGACTTAAGGAACCGATTACGTGATAACAAGATCCTATGTTTCAACACTGAAAAATAAATATAAAAACTGGATACGTTCCTGAATCACTTCAGCCAAATTCAAAGCGACACGACCAATTTTATAAGACTGATTTAACATTTTCTTCTCAACAGGTTCTCCGGAAGTATCAGCATTTATTCAGGCACAGGATGTATTTTTCGCGGGAAATTGTCAGGTCGTGACCAACAAATGGAGATAGGCTGAAGTTTATCCAAAGCCTACAACCTCTAGACAGTGGTCTCACAGCGTGTGACTGGTGGTCTGTGGCCTGTCTAGGGAAATGAAGGACGTCCAGTTGGCACTCGATAGAAAAACTGGTCTCAATGCATTGAAAAAATACGAAAAATTCCGAAAATACTATTTTGAACCACGACTGAACTCGCAGAGAAGTATTTAAGACACATGGTAAGAAAATATGGCAGCAGATCTGTCCCAGAGACAAAATCCGTACAACATTTTTTACGAATGTATAAAAATATATATTACCATCTCATGAATGTATAAAAAGAAAAAGCTTCTATGTTTATCAGCAACAACGTTATCTTAAATCAACGACGTCTAATTCCGAAATATTCAACAACAAAAAAAGCTCTTGTAACCAATTTTGTGAGACAATTACAACATTTTTAAGGAGAGACTGAGGAATATCAAGGAAGGGACGCCAACTTGTGCCGATTTTGTGTAATCGGCACACTCGCACGTGCACACACATACAGACTCGTGTTCCTAGTTTAAGCCCTGAAGTTCAATGGCTGAACAGTCTAAAAAAAATCCCTCGGAACGATAGGAAAAGTTTTAATTGGCTCAAAATCTAATTTAACATGACTGACCAGAAACTGTAGGATCGACGGGGCGAGAGAACACGACGGGCCCCCTCCCCCACCCCTTAACGCTAAAACCAAAACCAAAACCTGCAGGGAATCGGGTCTCAACTCAATTATTCCAACTGCAGTTTTAATTGTAATTCGACGTTGTGACGCGCCTGGCTTCCTTTTATGAGGAAGACAGCGGTCGGACGGAGGGGACCCGGGGAATAGTCCAGCGACAAACTGATTCTCCCTGCACACAAAATGAGCAATAACACGTTATGCGTCTTTTTGTCTTATTAACGCAAAGCCACGGTCCGTGTCTCCCTTGTCAGCATGGCAGGATGCATATACTGTCGCCTGGACAGCTGACAGGTTAACGCTAACAGAGAATTTCAGAAAATGAATGCACATTTCATACGGGCCCTGATTGTTTTCTGAGACTGTCGGCGAACTCATGACGAGAGATGCTTCTGGGGAAGAGGTCGGAGTAGGCTAATAACAATCCACATTTAAAAAAGAAACAACAGATAGAAACTGCATAATTAGGGTATTCATATTCTTTGGTCAGCCGTTTGCGAAATATTATATGGTGGTGAGAAATAGGAGGATGAGATAGACGGAACATGAGGCACACGTAGGTAACAGACTCATCGAAGGCCTAGATGGAAAGGTAGTATTAAAATTGGTGTTAAATATATTGGTTAATTGGATTCACGAGTCTCACAATCAAGGTCATTAACCTTCGTGTTTGATAAAGATTTCCAGGGATGTTTCCAGGCTTGGCAGCGGCGCTGGGATCGTTGTGTTCACTCCCAGGGGAACTACTTCGAGGGTGATGGATGAATTTAATACCTGAGATAAGTGTACGGGTTTTTATACGCGCAGTCTTGAAACTTTCCGATCGCACCTCGTACCTGTACCTAGATTCTTACCTTCTCCTGTTGCTGTAATTCCCAACGTCCATATCTTGACCCAAACAAGACGTAGTCGCTCTTCTGAAATGCATTTGTTGGGATCAGCAGATTTAATCGACACTTACGCCCGAAAGGTACAATGTAAGTCATCTCGTATATTTCAAACGTCTAGAGCCTAGGCCATTTGCAAAATGAGATACCTGAAATTAGTTCCAGGCGAAAAGAAAATACCAGCAAAGCAAAATTACAAATGTAAGACTTGAGGTTCTCACAGCCCTGATGACGGAGGCAGTATGACCTCTGAAACGTTGGTTAACATCGACCAGACTACACAGCGCAACAACCCAGAAGACAGAAATCTTCATACTCATCGCCCTGATGATGGAGGCAGTATGACCTCTGAAACGTTGGTAAACATCGACCAGACTACACAGCGCAACAACCCAGAAGACAGAAATCTTCATACTCTGATGACGGAGGCAGTATGACCTCTGAAACGTTGGTTAACATCGACCAGACTATACAGCGCAACAACCCAGAAGACAGAAATCTTCATACTCTGATGACGGAGGCAGTATGACCTCTGAAACGTTGGTTAACATCGACCAGACTATACAGCGCAACAACCCAGAAGACAGAAATCTTCATACTCTGATGACGGAGGCAGTATGACCTCTGAAACGTTGGTAAACATCGACCAGACTACACAGCGCAACAACCCAGAAGACAGAAATCTTCATACTCATCGCCCTGATGATGGAGGCAGTATGACCTCTGAAACGTTGGTAAACATCGACCAGACTACACAGCGCAACAACCCAGAAGACAGAAATCTTCATACTCATCGCCCTGATGATGGAGGCAGTATGACCTCTGAAACGTTGGTAAACATCGACCAGACTACACAGCGCAACAACCCAGAAGACAGAAATCTTCATACTCATCGCCCTGATGACGGAGGCAGTATGACCTCTGAAACGTTGGTTAACATCGACCAGACTACACAGCGCAACAACCCAGAAGACAGAAATCTTCATACTCATCGCCCTGATGATGGAGGCAGTATGACCTCTGAAACGTTGGTAAACATCGACCAGACTACACAGCGCAACAACCCAGAAGACAGAAATCTTCATACTCTGATGACGGAGGCAGTATGACCTCTGAAACGTTGGTTAACATCGACCAGACTACACAGCGCAACAACCCAGAAGACAGAAATCTTCATATTCATCGCCCTGATGATGGAGGCAGTATGACCTCTGAAACTTTGGTAAACATCGACCAGACTACACAGCGCAACAACCCAGAAGACAGAAATCTTCATACTCATCGCCCTGATGATGGAGGCAGTATGACCTCTGAAACGTTGGTTAACATCGACCAGACTACACAGCGCAACAACCCAGAAGACAGAAATCTTCATATTCATCGCCCTGATGATGGAGGCAGTATGACCTCTGAAACGTTGGTAAACATCGACCAGACTACACAGCGCAACAACCCAGAAGACGGAAATCTTCAAAATTACAAACTCCAGAAAGAAAACAAACATATGATTTTGCCGATATAAAATATTATTCAAACCGTAATCTTAAGAAATTAAAATATGATCATAATTATTGGAGTTACGAATTAACAATAACCACTGAATTGTTGAGAACTCAGTAGACTAAAATTTGTAGAATTCGCACATTTCATATTCTTTGCACAACAATTTAGTGCACAGATTCAATACGTAACAAAAAACAAGTTATTTCTTTTTCGAATTTTATCAATCATTTGCGATATTGAAATATGTTTTAAGCATCAATAGTAGATCATAATGAGAAGTTGTAAAATTTATTATTTTATTTATAATTCCCCCTTCCCCTTTCTTAGGGAATCAAGGCATTTTGAATTGAGGTTTATATATCGCAGGGATTTCATAATTTTGACTGAAACAAAAAAAAAAGTAAATTTACACGACAATACCAAATTTAATCGAAATCTTTTTCCAGTAGTTTAAGAAAGAAAACGCACAAACTCCGCTGATCGAAACATCCCTATCACACGCTCGTTTTACAATTTAATTAAAAGAAGATTGTTACACTAAATACGTCGGATAAGCTACACGAGAAGGTGGGCTCATCCATGTCTCTCGGCGGTTCTGGACACTAGCACATCAGATAGTTGGACGTGTCAGCTTCACGGTTCGACGATCATACGGTCAGATATATGGGACAGGAGGCTTGATTACTTCAACAGACGCTCCGGACTCCGGACGTCCTAGTGACGAAAACAGTCTCTAAAGTTTGTATCGAGAGCCAAATTACATTCGTCCTCTTCATGGTCAATACAGACGTCGAGTTTACACGGCTCCAAGATATTTGTTTGTATTGCTGAATTATATTGACCAATTATAACTAGGCTTACAGAAAACAAAACAAGATGAGGTTAAACTGACAATGAACTGAGGAAACAGAAATCAAGTCTTGTAGACCTAAGTGGAGAGTAGGCTACTTAATGATATCGCATCAACTGGAACGATTATTTAGTGTCAAATAACATGAGAGATGATCGCGTTTGGTGGTGAAATGATTTGAAGATTTCTGTCTTCTGGGTTATTGCGCTGTGTAGTCTGGTCGATGTTAACCAACGTTTCAGAGGTCATACTGCCTCCGTCATCAGGGCGATGAATATTCATCGCCCTGATGACGGAGGCAGTATGACCTCTGAAACGTTGGTTAACATCGACCAGACTACACAGCGCAATAACCCAGAAGACAGAAATCTTCATATTCACCGCTGTGAGAACCTCAAGTCTTACGTGAAATGATTTGATTGAAAAGTTGTGAAATATTTCAATGTACTGTCCCATCATTCGCCTAGAAGGACTAAAAACATACGACATTCAAGATTCATAAAAGGTTAACGTTTGTGAAAATATTATGTTGTTCACTGATTCAAATCATAAGCCACTGAATACGAATTCATTTTTATTATTAATAATATTCAAATAAGATTCAAAACAATTTAAAGAAACCTAACACACTACAGACCGCGTACTTGAAGTAGTTTTATTATAATTTTCTACTAAATTCTTACAGCTGTGGCATCTCAGATGATCTGGACCAGAAATACTCGAAACTAACAATACGATCAATAAGTCTTATATGGATCGAAAGTTACATCGTTAATGACGAGATCTCACCCACAGTGGATGACGGAGGGTCTGAGAAACGATTCTGGATGAGGAATTATTTCCAATGTCCATTCCATCATTTGAATTTTCTAATATTTTCCTTAACCGCCTGTGATGAGGATTGAATTCTATCACGAATGGTAGACTTTTAAACTATCCAGAAGGAAATTATGAAACAATAGACTTGGTCACGTACGCCATTATCTAACTGTGTCGTGTTGATCGAAGGACAGAAAAATTTGACTATTTTCTTACATTTCAGGGCTGATTCGTTAAAACATTAAGAATGAAACCAGTCTTTCAAATTTAATTCTGGTGTTTACATAGAAACATTCGAAAAACAATCATCGTTCACAATTTAAAACATTGCATAAATTATAAAGTCATTACGAACTACAACACCCATTTTAAATAATACTTTTGAATTAAGAACAATATTAAAGAAAATATGATTTAAGAAACACCCCAACAAAAATGTGTTGATAATTTAATGTTTTACTATGTTGTCAACAGAAGCGCCACTTTCAGCCACTGTTCAAGTATTTTTAGGGCCAAATAACAAGTTCGAGTCCCAGAGTCGGTCGATTCAGGCCAAATGATATGGAAACAAAAATCCATTAGCATATTGCGACAGTCTCCCTCAGCGACATCTGAAAGTTAAATGACGTACTAATTGAGAAATGCTACCATTTCAACTGTCATGCTCTGCCGTCATTCGCATTCAACTTTTTAATGGATTTTGCATTTCAACAGGTGCTGCATATTTAACAGTATCCACGTATGAAGTCACAATCATTTCTACTTCTCGATATCGCGTAAAACAGCGAATGTAAAATATAACACACTGTTGTTTAATGTATTACAGGTTTGATTCCGCGTTCAAAACTACGGATCTAGGACCAAATGTTTTATTACGTCCCTTACTATTATTTTATTTAGTGTTCTGTCTGACGACAGGTCCATATGAACAGGATCCTTCCATCCTTTTCTCGGACTGGGACCTGTTCATATACGTTCTTGGCAGATGATCCAGAAGTGGTTTGCCATTGCCTTCTTCTGTGTGTGAATGGAGTAATTGTTGGGATGCCACGGAGGAAAACTCCAGGATTACAAGGCCAGCGTTCTAACCGCTAGACCACCGTGGCTGCTTACTACATCGACAAAATGTCTTTGTGGTCCATCTTCAGAATGCTAATCACTACATATAAATATTCGATAAAAATGACTGGGTTAATGACGCGGTAAAGCTGTAGGCTTATATTCCGAAATGCTGGTTCAATCACGCGTCCTTAAAATTCTCGGCTACACCAACAATTAAAATTACAACAAACTAATAACTTGTGTTGGTGTCATTCAGTGCCCGAAAATTCACAAATCATATGAAATACTAAGAATTAATATAAACTAACGCATTTATATTAATTGCGATATCCAGTTGCTAAGATACAGAGACGCTCTGTGATGCTTGTCTGTTAAACGTTTTGAATTTAAAAGCTTAAGACGTGTGGAGTCGTTACTAGTGTTAATAGTTTAATTAAGTTACAAGTCGTTAATAAAGAAATTAATTTCCAAACTACTCTTCCGCTAATCTGCAAATCTTGAGGCGAATTTAATAAAAAGAGAAAATGTTGAAAATATAAAAAAATATCAATGGTTGTTGTGTGATGCGGTGACCTGCCCCTTGATACTAGGCCACCTGACATCGTTATCATTTCATAGTCGCGTGTATTTTTAGCTTTGCGTGTCTTTTCCACGTGATTCACCACAGACAAGAGGGTTTGCCATTAGTGTGGGAAGACCTCCATTCGCGTTATCCTCTTCACCCGAGATTCTTCTTACTGCAGAAACTAACAACTCCCCGAAACTTCAGCAGGACCACCACAAGACGCAGTCACACCCACACGTCGATTTTGACCGTCGCTGAATAATTATCGAAGGTCACATCGCCAAATTCAAACGCGTTACAATATTTGATGACTATACCTGGAGAGAGACCGCCTATTTTCCCCTATCGGCCATCGGAACTCTATAATTCACACCTATTAAATAAATCTTAAAGTACAACCCATCCAACATTCTATTACAGTAATCTAATATACAGAATACAGTGGAAACTTAAAATCTGCTATTCACACGAAGACTTTTAAAATTACTGTAATTACTTGCTACACTAAACGTGCGAGTTCAAAAACTTAACGAGGAGCCAAGGTATGTACAGTGAAACGGAAGATGGTTGTCACTGTCTCGAATCTGAAGGGAACTATTATTATTTAGTGTTCTGTCTGACGACAGGTCCATATGAACAGGATCCTTCCATCCTTTTCTCGGACTGGGACCTGTTCATATACGTTCTTGGCAGATGATCCAGAAGTGGTTTGCCATTGCCTTCTTCTGTGTGTGAATGGAGTAATTGTTCGGATGCCACGGAGGAAAACTCCGTGTTGCCTAGACCACGGCCTTGCCCAACACAAGTTATAAATTCGGGCACCGCCGGGAATCGAACCCGAGACCCCAGGATTACAAGGCCAGCGTTCTAACCGCTAGACCACCTCATCTTATTATTATTTAGTGTTCTGTCTGACGACAGGTCAACATGAACAGGATCCTTCCATCCTTTTCTCGGACTGGGACCTGTTCATATACGTTCTTGGCAGATGATCCAGAAGTGGTTTGCCATTGCCTTCTTCTGTGTGTGAATGGAGTAATTGTTGGGATGCCACGGAGGAAAACTCCGTGTTGCCTAGACCACGGCCTTGCCCAACACAAGTTATAAATCCGGGCACCAAGTTTCAAAATTGGTGATAAAAAGGATTTTGAGTAAAACGTACTTTAACCAAAAGTATGTGTTACAGTTTACACACTCTATACGAAATCCAGTTTCTTGTAAAACCAGAGTTAAGTTAGACATTGCCCATTGGCCGAGGTACATGTACTGAATACAGGAACATATTATTTCCTGAAGAAGAGAGTACAGCCAACTCCAAAACGTTGTGTACATAAAACAAGACACGTTAATACGAAGGACCACGTCCAACATAACATCAGTAAAATGATTCAATAATTGTACGAACATTTGTGGAATCATTTGTTGCTTATTACCATTAAATTTACGTGATGTTAACCACCAATGATAAACATCGTGCACCGCCCCTGATCACCGGGTCTTATCCCCAGGAGCAATACCTCCACTTCGCCTCACGTTTACGTGGCGCGGGGCGTATTTAAGGACGAGGGACAACTTCGCTTCTCTCCCCACCGCCCTGACCGGAACTTAGGCTGGAGGTTAAGATTTTATGAGTTCTTCGCACGAAGTTCATAAAGCGAATGCATAATGAAAACGTTCGCTATCAGTTCGCATGTTTAATTTTTATTTAAAAGTGTAAAAATTCTATTTCAAGCAAGTTTTCGAGATGCATAATATTCAAGGAAATGGCTGAAAACTGATTTATTACGGATTGTGATATCTTGCGGTCCTCAGATGGCTGTCTTCGGCTTTGTTGCGCCGTGAAGTCTACTAGGAGTTTACCGACGTTTCAGAGATGGTTTCTGCTTCCATCATCAGGGCGATAAAGTACTGATGATGGAGGCAGCAAGTATCCATAGAACGTCGGTGAACTTCCAACAGACACACGGCGCAATAGCCCGGAATACAACCATTATCATACTTGCCGCCAATAAGCTGACGTCATATGAACGATTTGCGTGAAATCGCTACCGTAGATTAAAATTTCCAATTCCGCGTTATGAGATTCTGCAGTGGAAGTCCTTGTTGTGGTCCCCTATAGCTTTCGTCACGGCCTCGTTGGTCATGTAAGAGCCTCGTAAACATTAGTGCCTCAAAGAGGTTTGGGACACATTACGTACCAGCGACTGTGCATTTCCCCGGTTCATCTCTCACGTTCTGCAGTGAGACATTAAAACCTCAACAGATTTTACAATCTCTTTTCTTAATTACAATTGAGGTGGCTCACGAAAACTCATCTTACACTAAACTGGAACGAGGCTGTATGAAATTACAACGCCGATAATCTGGCCCAGAACTTCCATTACCCTCTGTCTCTTCGTACATGAAAATGTGAACATCTAGCGAAAGCACTTCGTGAAATATAACGAGAAACTGCGAGATTTCATGTTTTTTTGTACGGTTGAAAGCATGAAGATGGTTGTCTTTTGGGTTAATACGACGTTTACCCAATACCTTCTACATTTTCCGAACTTCCTGTTATGACGACGAATTATCACAAAGCACCGCTGACTAGACCTCAACCACATCACCACTTAAGTGGTTTTGTCGAAGCTTATTAACAGATTCTGCACGAGAAAAGTCATGTTTCAGAGAGGACTGGCTGAAACTTGTGATTTTTTTTAAAAAAATTAAGGGGTTCCCGATGACACGCCAGACAGATTCAACTCTTCAAACCATGGGCTGGGTTGAAAGACTTTCCTTACTTGTTTGCACCGTTCCATCAGACATCTTTGGCGACCAGGACTCTTTCCTCTGCAGATAAAACCTTTGTTTTAAAACCGCTTACACCAGGGATACATTGGCCATTTATGGAACTCACGTTGCACGCTCGTGTCTGAATTTATGTTTGCAAACTGAGTTAGACAAAATATCTTTTCCTGTGGAGGAGCGCCCCTGGCTGGAATTTCACAAGAACTTCGAATATTTATCTATGGGTTGGTACACACGGATTTAGTCAAGTGCATTTTTGCTGTATCACGAAAATCTAAATGTTGTTTATTTATTTTTAACTGTGCTGTATATGAACAACCCTTTTCTTGTTCACTGTTTCAGTCCACCTTTGCAAATTTTCAGGCTGCGTAATAAGAGAAATCATCGAGCGGTTAATAGTTTGTACAATAATAAAAAAAACAATTAGAGCAGTTGGTTCGTTTCTACTTTACAAAAGGATAAGTTTTGTGATTGTGGACTCGAGTTTCGCAGAAGTGAGGAAGGTCCTAGAAATTCCCGAGGGCAAATATGATCACGACAGGAAGGCTCTGTCCGCCATGATTAAAACAAGTGCCTACCTGCACGCCGCATTGCGTGTCTTGTAAAGATGTCGCTGACGGTGTATTTTATACCCAACATCACAGCAATGTTACAGAGAACAAAATATAAAGACGTAATAAAACAGCATGTGCGAGCGCCATTTTTCCGAACAAAAGAATCACGGGTGCGAATCGGTCTTAAGTGGTCTACTCTCAGAATATACTAAAATTTAATCTATAATACTAATATCAATAATTGCGGATGTAAAAATAAAGTTATTGTTATATTACAATAATCCGTATCTAAATAACTATTAATTCCATTTGTCTGAATCATCTATTCATGTAAGGACTTTCCATTGCATTACTTACGACATATAACATATCATATCTGATCTCGTAATGATGATGCATTGCCCTCTGTAGCATGCAGGAGCCAAAACTGTATATCATTCGATTAGCTTTATCTTTTAATCAAGTTTACGATAAAGTGACTTAAACCGCTGTTACAGTAAAAGCCAAACCAAATATCTAATAACTTATTGGCCGTCAGATGCAAAGTGACACAGATTTGATGTCTGAGATGGCTACACTCTTTCAAATTTAAAAGAATAAAATGAAATATGACTTCAAGAATTGAAGTAATGTAAGCTATCGTAGAAGTTGTTGGAAAGGAGAACATTAAGATTTCGTGTTCTCTGTTAGGACAGTTTTATTACGAAGTTTACTACGGGTTACACATTAAGCAACGATGATAATAAACGAGTACTTGCGAATAATTTTAGTAGCGATACATTTTAGAAAGATGCAAATTCAAAGTCTGACACGATAGGAAAACTTGAAAATGGCGCTGTAATCACATGTACGAGGCAGGCATTTTCACTTAAATATCTCTCTCCGTGTTTAAAACAATCTTTACTGCAAGGTAATCTACTGTGTCTTTAGTGAAATTACGTCACGTAACATGACGAAAAACTGAAAATTTTTCATAATTTCAAGTACAAATAAATAATATAATCACAATTACAACTGCACCGCTCAGCGTAAATTCATTCGTCTCGAATTCTTGTTTACAACATAAGAACCGCCTAGCTAACCAGTTAAACAACAAATATTAAACATGAATTAAGGTTCTAATGGCGGCGAATATGAAATTGGTTGTCTTATGGGTTCTAGCAATAATATGATAGAACTTTAACGACGTTTCAGAGGTACCAGAGGACACGGAGCTACAATCCAGAAGACATGTAAAACACTGATTAATCAAATAAATAAATAAATAACAGACCAGATATTTATTTGGAACATAACTCTTAAATTTTCGGTTTTATCAATAGAAATTTTCGTAATCTAATACCACCCTAAAAACCTATTATACATTCCATCATCAACTATCCCTAGTACACTGTAAAGTAAACCCAGAATAATTATATATTATAAAATACCAAATTAAACTTCTTGTTATGATTATAATTACTGTTGCAGTGACGGAGTCTATGGAGATGTCGCTGTATCCGTGTCTTAATGCAAAGAATCAATTTAATTATGTATCATGTATTAGTTTTTTATTATACCCAAGAAATTTATGTACTTTTTTACGTGTTACTCATAACATTGACTTGTCATTGGAATTATTGCTATAATAAACACGATGTAAATTTATCTGCTTTATAATCTTATATCCTTGTACTTTTTCTGTATATTCTTGTCCTTTAAACGAACTGAATTTAATTTAATGTAATTATTATTGTAAAGATACTGATATATTCAGTCACCAACTGGTTTCACCACAGTACTGTATTTTTAAGTAATTCTTTTCTTACCGGGAGGTACATTTACCTCTGTGTATTAATTTAAGTGGAATTTCCTGATAATTCGATTATTGTTACTTTATTTAGTTTATTTATTTATTCACTTGTCTTGTGTTGTAACTGGACACATGGCTGTTCATACAGCACACTATTATTTAAAGAACTGAACATAAAGAATTAAATCGAATTATTATTATTATTATTGATTTTTTTTTCTTGGATATTATCCATCGTCTAGTAAATATAAAACGTAAAACGACGTTTCGGAGATGGGACTCTATCTCCGTCTTCAGGTTCCTACTCAGTTGGGCCCACTAGATAGAGCTAATCCCTATCTCCGGACAAAGTAGATAGAGTCCCATCTCCGAAACGTCGTTTTACGTTTTATATTTACTAGACGATGGATAATATCCAAGAAAATTTTTATTCAATTGACTCTTCACCATCGTCAATAAGTTTTAGATTTGATATATTATTATTATTATTATTAATTTTGTGGTATTAATTTTATAAGTTCGTTCTGTTTTGTTTTATTTAGTATTTTTAATTGAATTATATTACTTAGGTATATTTAGTTTATTACTGATTATTATTTTGTAATAAATTAACATTGACATTTATATATTTAGTTTATTGTTTGTATTGTTAGTGTTTGGCTGTTATTGGCCTTTTTGGCTGTTGTAAAGCATTTAAATAAATAACTGAATTATTAAGAAATAAATAAGGAACATAACTGAGAACTGAAATTAATTATTAAATTCCACAGGAATGTGCACCTTTTGTTTTACGTTTCACGGATTAAGCACGTACAGACAGTACATGAATTTAATACCATTTGATGAAGTCCGAATTCCTATACAATCGCAGCTGTGAATACCGAACTCATCGGGTGTTGTGATGTTCTGAGCAGGTAGAGTTCATTTGATTTCAGAAAGTCCCAAACTAATTTCGTGTCCAACTCAATCTTTAATAAATAATGTAGGCCTAATAAAATCCCGTGTTTGTGCCTGGAGATCGGAAGAGGGTGAAAGTTTCCATATAACGAATGTTTCAAAAGTTATGGAAATATTTCTAACCTCACTCCAAACAAACGCGTATACGCAAAAACTAAAAAAAAAATATATATATACCGACTGTGAGAAAGAATGGAGAAGGGAACAAAAGAATAGAACGTAAAGAATCCAATTGCCAGCCCATTCTTTCATTTCTCTCTCTCTTTCTACCACCCATGGAAAACTTTTGCTGTAACCATAGTTACATTGGTTTTTATTTTCCAACAAAGTGCAGATTTCTTTACTTTTCTACCCTTCTTCAAGACGAGGCGAGCTGGTTTAGAAAAAACGGAAATACGAGACTGAGGAGGACATCACAGACTGAAGACGCGACACGAGACACTGAAAAATAATTAATACGCAGACGTTCCATGTCTAATCACTTCATATCTAAGTACAAGAAATGTTAAAATGGCCGTCTTCAGAGTTGTAAGGCTAAGCAGTCCGTTACATGCTTACAAACGTTTCGGGGGTACTTTCTGCCTCCATCATCAGGGCGATGAGCCATCGTACTTGGTAAATTTCTACCAGACTACGCGGCGTTACAAACCCAGAAGACAGCCACAAGTCATGCTAATATTATTCCCACTGAATATCACGTAAGAATAAAGATAATATACTTCCAGACACATCGGAACTCATCTACACCTCTCATCTTTGGCCGATGTAAAAACATCAACAAAAACATTCACCAACAAAAAAGTTTATTTAAACACGACGCACATATGTAAAACAACTTCAAATATATAAAAAAATGGAATCTGGAAGTGAACATCACTATTAACTGTTAAACAACTATAAAAAAAAGTTGCATATAAGAAATTACGATTAAGTTTTAAGTTTATATAATTTTAATTTTTATACACCTGAAGATGGTTCATTTAAGAACCGAAACATGTCGTAAGAAAAAGATGTTCTAACTGTAAATCGAATGTTTCGATAAGGAACATCACATGATATTTTAATTATCTTAATTTTAAATTTTAAATTGTGAATAGACGGACAAGAATAATTAATTAAATAAGAGAGAATGTTTAATTCTGCTCCCAAATGAGTTCAGAGTGATTACATCTTCCATCTGCGGTGTGAATATGTGAAGGTTAAAATGTCACTAGCTCTGATTAAATGTGGGTTACCCATAAACAGGTCTGCAATTATAGAGTTTTAATACTTTGTTTGTAATATTATTTTATAAAACAACACGATGTTTTCGACGCTTAAATGTGTGTTCACAATGGGTGAAAATAAATTACTTACTAGACAGGCAAGGAATTAAATTCGTCATAAGCAACTCGGGGTTCGTTGACTTGTGTATACAAGGATTTCTCAAAACTGGATATTTGAATGTTATGATATATTTAGAAGTACTTGACACATAAATAGTATAAAACTGCTGTATAACTTATCCGAAAATGCCACCGGAATTCCATCATCTTTAACCAAATGGCTCTGAGTTCTGAAAATAAGAATCGTACTTTAAAATCAAACTGGACACTGAACCTGTACTGAGCAGGTTCTGAGGTTTCCACGGCGAAGAGTCCGAAGATGGCAGTCTTCTGGGTTGCAGCGTCGCGTAGCCTGGCAGAAGTTTACCAAGATTCTTACTCATCGCCCTGATGATGGAGGCAGCAAGGACCTCCGAAACGTCGGTAAACTTCTGCCAGATTACACGGCGCAACAACTTAGAAGACAGATATTATCCTGCACTCCCTTCTTTTGTATTTATTTATTTATTACGTACTTAAATAAAATAAATAAATAAATTCATGAAGGTACCAGCAATTCACTGTTATGTAAGTCAGAAAACAGGACAAGGGCTTCGAATTCTCTGATCCATTATAACATTTGTATCTGACAGTGGAACACCCGCGTTATATGCGAAATATGTAAAGCATATGTAATCGTGTTCACAGCCACGGTATATCCGAGGCCGCGTTATAACGAGGTTCCACCGCATTTCTATCCATTCTCCGCCAGGTGTCGGTTACTTGGAATAATTCTTATCGCCCTTAGCCAGCGATATCACATAACAAAGAAGACTGCTGTCACTCGGTTCGTGTTTCTTCAGCGGTTTATGATCAGATTTCCGGAGCTTCCGGGTACATGACACCAAAAGCCGTATCCTTGCGCTGTTCTTCGAGTTAGACAATGCACCATCATGTTTGGTAACGCGACTGTTAACTAGAGCACAAAGTCGCGTGGGTAAAATGTTGCACATTTTTAAGCCCGAAATTTATAACTCTTGCCCGTGATGTAAGAGCGGTTCTTTAGAGGTTGTCTTCTGAGTTGTAGAACTGGATCCTCCGATTATGGCCGCTGACCTTTTAGGGAGAGCCCAGTATGCGGACCACTCAAAGAAGTAAGGAAGGAGTTTCCGTCGGTCAGTACAGTCTGTGTCAGTGCAGCAGTGTGGAAGCCTGATAATTTTTGTCTAGTGACTGTGCTGTGTTAACATGACACCTGTTAGTTGCAATCTCCTTTCTCGTCACTGATAACGCCTCGTATCAAAACACTCAGACAAACCACCGACGTCTTACACAAAGAAGGACGAAATGAAAACCTGGCTATTGGAAAGAAATATCCCATTTTGTGACAACGTGTTGAAAGCTCAACTGTACGATTTAATCAAATTAAATAAGTCAAAGCTCAAATATTATGTGATTGATCAGATTATAGCGGACAAAGAACGTACTGTGCTGAGACTTCCGCCGTACCATCTGAATTTATTTGGGAAGATGTAAAACTTCAAATCTCACAAAATATTATCAATACAGGTCTGCAGCATTCTGTCTCATACACAGTTTAAAGAAGGTATTGCAATCGATAAAAAAATATAAAAATTAAAAAAATATATACATGAATAGAAGGAGAGTCCGATCCTTAAACAGTTTCATTCGTCACAGAGCGATCATCATGGTGAACATTGTAAAGTTCGGCACGAAGATGGATAAAAAATTTACGTGTCTTATTAATTTCAAGCACTGTTAGACGCTTAGTGGAAAGATAATATAGAAATATTAATAAGAGTTCAGAATTTCAAGTCACCTACCAAGTGAAAACAACTATATTGGCATTATTTAGGATAAACAGTCACATTTAAAGATTTATATGATGTCTGATGTTCCACGACAACTTTTTGGAAATCTCAACATTGAAGAAAGTTTCTGGACAATTCCTGTGTAACTGTTTGTACACAGTACATTAATAGAGATATTTATTCCCTAGAAAGAGACTAACTTCCCCTAGCGTACACCCTAGAAACTGTAAAAATAATCTAGAAGGCATTTCCCACTACAGATTAAAAGTCACGTGCAATGTATTGTTGTTTACGTAACAGTACTAAGTAACATATGTGGTGTAAGCACATTAAAATTAAAGTATCTGTTGCAAAACACGTTTAAAATGAACTGCAGATATGGGCTCTATGTAATGTTAATATTAACTCAGTCATACACACGGATTCATACTCGGCCATCGTCAAGATCTTCGATTTTTGTAGAATGTTTTTTTCGATTCTACATTCAATTACAAACCGACAATAACAGGAAATATATACAGAGTCTACACATGCATATAAATTTTTAAATAAGCCTATATAAATGTTTCAAACTGAAGAGAACATTTCAGTCCAGGAAATGTTTTATCTCGCGCCAAAGTTACCGTCTTT
The DNA here is from genome assembly GCF_977971745.1 of Zootermopsis nevadensis. NCBI lineage: Eukaryota > Metazoa > Arthropoda > Insecta > Blattodea > Termopsidae > Zootermopsis > Zootermopsis nevadensis. The sequence goes on from NW_028259138.1 coordinate 12,979,084, forward strand.
ACTCTTGAGTCAGGCGAAGACAAATCTGAACACGGGGTGACAACATAGACGGGCTGATCCAACCTCACGTCTTTGAAACAGTAACAAATGAGCGCGAAACATTGCAGGATTAATGACTGGCGGGGGAACACTGGAGTACTCTGAGAGAAATCTTACCTAGCGCCACTCTGCATACAAGAGATTTCACTTTTGACTGCCCTGGGACTAGATCCAGGTCTCCTTGGTGCCGATGCCAGCCTCTAACCACCTTAGCTAAGACAGTCTATTTTAACTAAACACCAGTAAAACAAAGTAGACAATGCATGTCAACAAAATGGCTCGTTATGGATTTAATGGGGGCGGGGGATTCGATACCCGAAAGGGACAGTGATATTTTGTATTATTCGTCGTGTCCGGCCTGGCTGTGGTCTCAACGGGGCAAATATGAATGAATTCGTCGAAAACAAGGCTTACATGTAATTATTTTAGTGTTTACAGAATTCTGTATAACAATCCTGAAAGTAAGTACTCATATCATATCACACGTAATTGTTATTATCCGAAATATGCCTTTATTTATCAGTTAATTCCATCTCGTATATACGTTACCGGCAATGTAAAGAATGCCTAAAGTCAGTAGGCAAAGTATTAAATAATTCGTAATGTTAATTTTGTTCGGTTGTGTAAATTAAAATTAATCGAAGTCGATTGGGTAAGCTCTCAAGATGGAGGTTGTGCAAGATAGTCGCGAAAATATTAATCTACTGAATCTGAACATAACAAAAGTTTTGAGAATTAAAAAAATTGTTTTATGTTAAGTTTTTGCAAATATAAAAGATAAAATAAAACTGTATAAATCGTATCATAGAAACTTCTTTGTTATATAATTTGCCTAAAACATTTGAGGCATTTTTTAAAATTCCTAGGCATTCTATAGAATACCTAGGCAAAGTGTAAGGAAAACTGTTAGTTTCATACATTGCCTAAAAGTTCTAGGCATTTTATAAAATGCCTGGGCATTCCATAGAATGCCTGAATTTCATACTTTGCCTACTGACTTTAGGCATTCTATACATTGCCGGATTTCATAGTTTGTCGGTAACATACACATTACAAATGATTATGTGGAGAAACGGATTCATTTATTGAATAGAACGTGTTGGTATGTTTATTAGTCTCATTCGAATGTGTTATAATATACACCAAAAATGAAAATGAATCCAAAATGAACGTGATTTGTATTCCATCTGCGGTGTTCCTTTTCCTGAAATTTCAAAACGCACCCTAAAGACAACCGTCTCCTTTCTTATACTTTGTTTTGGATGTTCCAAAAACACGAAATTCCGATAGCGTATTTAAGAAAAAAGATAATCATTCCGAGAAGATGCGATGGAAACAAACGGAGGCCATTGGTCGTTGTTGCCCTAAATTGTCTGCCCGGCGTCTCAAAGTCGGCGCCACAACGCAACTGTAGCTAGCGCCGGTTTTTTGTCAGTCTAGTCCTGTGGCGTCCTGGCGCCAGGTTTATATATGGAACAGGGACAAAGAGGGGGGATATTATGGGTGCCAGCGGGAAAACAAAATGTTCCATACCCTCCTCTGACGTAGGGCCCCTAAAAGATCCCACCTCCAGAGCCTGGACATGATATATACCACTGCAATTCTGTGAAACAAGCCAACAGTCATCTAGAGGAGTTTTCAAAAAGTCATTGACCTCTTTCAGTCTCCCATGACTCACAGAACGAAGTAACCTACTTTTGCAGAAGTCTGTACTTTATGTCAAAGAAAGATTGTTACAGTGGGAACCTAACTGACCGACAAATCATACAAATAACTCGACAACTTAAAGTGTTCCTTCAGAATTTAATAATTACTCCATATTTTCAGAAAATGATTACCAACCAGTTAAAAAATTATACAGTACTCATCTCTACTCCCTCCATCATAAGGAAGGTGGAGGCAGCACGTACCTCTGAAAAATCGGTCAGTATCTAGCAGGCTATGCGGTGAAGCATCACAGACAGCCATCTTGAGACTAACGTCATTCCAACTACACAAGATGTTAACAACCCTTAATGCTGACGACAGAAAATTGCACTTCAATTTGTAAATGATTTTTCGCTACTCTTTGTATCTCACTGGCACTGAATCTCATTTACTGAGAGAGATAAATCTATCGTTGACAAGCAGACAGAACTATAAGATGGCTGTCTTATGGAAAGTCGAGCCATGCAGTCTGGTAGATATTGACAATGAGTTTGAGAAGTGATTATGGCTCCTACGTTGGGATGATGTTAATAACGATGATGACAGTAAACACCTGTAAACCTTCGGTCATATCCTATCATAGAACACAGTGCAACGACCCAGTAAAGAAGTCACCTTCATTTTCGCCGCCTTCAGAACCTGAAAACCCATCTGACTGATTACTCTTATCACGTTACACAAACGAGAAATTATTGTGTGTATTTAGTAAAAATCCATATGAGCCGGGATAGCTCAGTCAGTATAGTGACTGACTAAGGACTGGAGTTCGATCCCCGATGGGGGCAGAGGATTTTTCCTCTAGCCTCTGCGTACAGACCGGCTCTGGGGCCCACCCAGCCTCCTCTACAATGGGTCCTTTCCCGGGGGTAAAGCCGGCCGGGGCGTGACGCTGACCACTCATTCCCATCTAGTGCCGGGGTCAAGGAAGAGAGGAGCTATACCTCCTCTCACCCCAAGCGCCTACATGGCGTATAGTGGGACAAACTTTACTTTTAGTAAAAATCCATACAATTCTCAATATTCCCACATTTTCGTTTTAGATTTCTTAGATATTTATTTATTTAATTAATTAGTGTTCTGTCTGACGACAGGTCCATATGAACAGGATCCTTCCATCCTTTTCTCGGACTGGGACCTGTTCATATACGTTCTTGGCAGATGATCCAGAAGTGGTTTGCCATTGCCTTCTTCTGTGTGTGAATGGAGTAATTGTTGGGATGCCACGGAGGAAAACTCCGTGTTGCCTAGACCACGGCCTTGCCCAACACAAGTTATAAATTCGGGCACCGCCGGGAATCGAACCGGAGACCCCAGGATTACAAGGCCAGCGTTCTAACCGCTAGACCACCGTGGCTTATTTCTTAGATATATAACAAAAAAAGTTTTTGCCCCTCTAAGGAATCAAACCCCAGCCGTCTAGCCGACGGTTGCCTGTGGCATCTCTTGTCCACATTCGTGCGGATGCCAGGTTATCACTCGGCTACACTTAAAACACTGTGTACAGCACAATTAACCATAGATGGGTACAAGAACCAGCACTTCTACTTAATTGGTCCATTATGCTTACAACAATGGATGCTGCCATCTGCAGGGGCTTGCCTGTAAGCCTTTGCATACAGCCAACACATGGTCACTAAACCAGCAGGTGTACGTTTATCCGTTCTTTGCCCATGCTAGGGGAACGAATACAGAATATTCTATTAAACTATGGTCAACCGTTTTTGTTCGCGTACCCCCAGATATAATTTCTCTTCAACTTTGTACCCCCAAAAGTTGTTGGTGTATAATTCAAGTTATACATAGTATATAATCTACATCTAAAATAAATTAAATAAATTACATTACTGATTATTCAGTGTTTATTATAAAATAATAAATATTTTTTTAAATTTCATGTACCCCCTAAGATGTCTTCGCGTACCCCCAGATATAATTTCTCTTCAACTTTGTACCCCCAAAAGTTGTTGGTGTATAATTTAAGTTATACGTAGTATATAATCCACATCTAAAATAAATTAAATAATTTACATTACTGATTATTCAGTGTTTATTATAAAATAATAAATATTTTTTTAAATTTCATGTACCCCCTAAGATGTCTTCGCGTACCCCCAGATATAATTTCTCTTCAACTTTGTACCCCCAAAAGTTGTTGGTGTATAATTTAAGTTATACGTAGTATATAATCCACATCTAAAATAAATTAAATAATTTACATTACTGATTATTCAGTGTTTATTATAAAATAATAAATATTTTTTTAAATTTCATGTACCCCCTAAGATGTCTTCGCGTACCCCCAGATATAATTTCTCTTCAACTTTGTACCCCCAAAAGTTGTTGGTGTATAATTTAAGTTATACGTAGTATATAATCCACATCTAAAATAAATTAAATAATTTACATTACTGATTATTCAGTGTTTATTATAAAATAATAAATATTTTTTTAAATTTCATGTACCCCCTAAGATGTCTTTGCGTACCCCCAGATATAATTTCTCTTCAACTTTGTACCCCCAAAGTTGTTGGTGTATAATTCAAGTTATACATAGTATATAATCTACATCTAAAATAAATAAAATAAATTACATTACTGATTATTCAGTGTTTATTATAAAATAATAAATATTTTTTTTTAAATTTCATGTACCCCCTAAGATGTCTTCGGGTACCCCAGGTTGAATAACACTGGTCTAAAGCAATTCAGCTGACGAACCAACGGTAGATTACGACGATACAGCTGGTAAGAAAACAAACTGTTCAACTTGCATCAAAATACTCGCTCTTATAGTGGCGTGTTCTAGGGTCCAGATGGATAGGACTTTCTTATGCAACACTAAACGTGATATATAATGTTCGCCGAAAATCGTTAGCATTCGTATTCCAGACGCTAGAAGCCTCGTTTTTATTTTCGGCCCAGTGATCGACTATCCTGACAGGTGATTTTAAGTTCATATATGAATGCCACATCCCTCGGACTACAGGAAAATGACATAGAAACGCCGTGATCCTTATGTTTCGCGAACAGGTTTTTAAAAACCGGATTTAAAAATAGGATTTTTTTTGGATAAATTTGTAAAATTCGAAAACCGGTTTTTAAAATTTAAAAAAACCGGTTTTACATACTAGAATTAATATGGAAAAATTAGTTAATTAATTAAGTAAAAATTTTTAATATTTTGACTTGAAATCGCCTCGAGCACAAGCATATTGTAGTAAAACTAATATTCATGAGTCAGGCGAATGTTTGATAAGCAACTCCACAAACGCATTCTATTTTAAATTTCGTGAAAGAGAGCAGTTTAGAAGAAATTATAGCAAAACTTTCTGCAATGGATGGATTGTCCATTAATAGCATTACAACGAGCTCGTTCATACGAGAGTCTTTGCAACAACGGGGATATTCATTACCAAAAAACAACTCTCGAGTATTGGATCTCATTCATAGCTTGTTCCTGCGATACTAAGAAAACATTAGAATTAGTTTCTGAGAGGCTACAAATTTTTAACTTTTATCAAGCAAACGACATAGTTTATAATTCATATTTTGTACGGATTTTAGTTATCTTAGTTTTTTTATTTGGTTTTGTATAGAGTATATTTTATTTTGTAACATTTTTGTAGTTCCATAAATATCAAATAAACTGAAAAAATTTAAAATAAGTATAAATATTTTTTAATGTTTTAACTATATTTTGTTTTGTTTTTCTGTAAAAATTCGAAAACCGGATTAACCGGGTTTTTTTTTGGAAATACTGGAGTTCGAAAACCGGTTTTTTCAAAAGTCGGTTTTTGTATAAACCCTAAGGGCTACGTTACCGAATGAGTGAAAAATAACAAAGAACTTCGAAATCATAATGAGAATTTTCGCAAAGCGCTGTCTGGCCGTACTGCAACAAGGCTCTAAACTGTGATGGGACAACCGGAAAATTCAGGGACAGTTTCTGATTGGTTATTTCCTTGAAAAAAAAGGCTGAACGTCAGCCTAGTGGATCGATAGTATGTAATTCATCAAAATTCATCATCCACCCATTTGACGATATAGAAACTAAGCAGTTGATAAAGCGTAAATAAATTAATGATGAAATAAATAAATGAGGTTCTCACGGCGGTGAAGGTATTAATCGTGGACTTAAGGTTTGTGACGCCGAAAGGTCAGCTCTGATAACCACTTACACGATCACACCACGTCACACCCCCGAAGACTGAGCAGGTTAATACAATGGTACTGGTTTAGAGTTGTATTCTGGCACTAATCGGTTCGAACCTCGGCAGAATTACCTCTCATTCTGACTGATGATTCTCTGGTTTTCATTAGTCACTAAACGCTATTGTCCGGCTAGTACAGTAAAATAGACCACGGCTTTTTTTAAAAAATTCAGTAAAAAATGTTGAGTGAAACGACCTAAAAATCTTGGGATCTGAGAATTTTACGACGGTGAGTCCGAAGATGGAGGTCCTCTGGGTTGTAGCGCCGTGTAGTCTTTGCGAGGTTACCAACGTTTCAGAGGTCGTTCCTGCCTCCATCTTCAGGGCGATGAGTCTCTGAAACTTTGGTATACATCTACCAGAGTACACGGCTCGACAACCCAGAAGACATCCATCTTCGACCTACAAATCGTAAGACAGCTGCACAGCCCTTGGGAACGTTCTTACCCTTTCATTCAGAATCTAACGTCTTGATTAATGCGTGTCTTTGAAATGAGAATGAACTTGGAAAAAGCGAGAAATTTACGGGAGGCCATACCGAGTGCAGTAAAGGTTCCTTAATAATACTCGTACTTAACAGCCAGCCTTATCAGCTTTTCACTCTCGCAGGATATAAAAGCAAATCTTAAAACCCCCAGTAAAAAGGGCGATGTTCTTACGTTTTCAAACACTCTTCGCTCGTGTTACTGAAACACGAAAACCTACTGCGGCGCAATATGGCGCCAGTGCGTACGTCATTTCACTGTCGAATGCTGGACCTTATAAAATTGTATCTTTAACTTTATTATGGAGCTTCATCTCGAAAGGAGTGGAGGAAATTACGAAAATGCAAAGCTGTGTAATCATTTAAGCCTAAAACTGTTATGTGACTTAAGTCTGGACAATGAAATGTATGGAATGTTTCATGCAAGTACGAAATAAGAAATGGACGAAACATTTTTTGTCGGAATACCCATGAGACGAGATCATGTTACAGACATAGATCTCGATAACAGAAAAGTCGTAACAGTACAGGGAGTCGATAATTAAGACGTGGAGTTCCCTGCAATCAGCTGCCTCATAACAGGACCCAAAACCATCTTATCGCCAACATGGATGTGACATTTTTGGTTTCATAATAGCAGTCAACTTATCATCATCAGCTAAGTCAGATTCGGTACAATAAAGTTACTTAATAATTACTTTACCATAAATCCTTAGGCCTACAGGCCTGTTACAAGATATATCAAAAAGAATATTTATTAACCACATAACGATGAAAAATTCCTTAACCTCAATCTGAGTTAAATGTAAATTAGCGGACATGATTTTGGTAGAATTCGTGCCATTGAGTATGCAGGTTTATAAGCAATGGCATGAAGTTTAATTACTTTTGGAACCTTTACACAGCGGCTAAGTTTAATTAAGTGGTAAATAATATCGAGGGAATCATAATCAGTTTTTGTTTCACGGTAAATATTATACCATAAAGTTGGAGGGACATTCAATTAGGATAATCGTACCAAAGTAAAGGCTAGACACCCACAGACTGTTTATTGGATTAAAGCCGTGCTTTATTGCTGATAATTAGCTTGTCCATTCGAGTTCTGTTTCTCATACAAAATTTGTTCGTTTTAGTATTGTTACAAGCATATTATTTCAACCGGATCATTAAGCCTTACCAGGCTTTTATCAATGTGGTTTTCGAAACCACAGTTTATAATTTGACGCGTATAACACACAAATTTTTGATTTCAAAACTAAATTAACATTATTTTCTTCTGGACGAACTAATCCGACGTATTAAAATTGCCACAAATAATGAGTGTAATATTTGAAAGAAATGTTTCTCGTTGTGGACCGGAAAAGTATCTTAATTTGTACGACAATTCTTGTTGGATATACAGATTTAAAACTGAAAGCAGTCTCCAGCCAGCCTAACTTCCACAGGCATTCTTCGAGATAAGAAGTGGTCCATACAATGGAAAAGTTTCTGAGAAGAATCACGCCTTTCAAAGATGTGCCGAAACTCAGAACTAATCTTCAATTCCATTCCCATTTTCCCCACGCACAAAACTGTCATCGAACGTAACTTTTTTAAACAGTTGCTGTCTTTGAATTATGACAACGATGGGTTATCTGAAAGTTAGCTGAAAGTTGTACATTGGCCGACGGTCGGAGGATCTTGTGGGAAGGGACAAAACACAAAAGTTTCCCAAAAAAGCAATTTGGATTTAATGCTGTTCGGAACTGAAAAGAATTGTCTTTGTCGAAAATTACGAATATTCGTACTTGAATACTGTGTCTTTCAGCAGATTGACATAACTCGCATGAAGAGATAAGGACACTGTACAAAACCAAAGGCAAAATAACTTTAGGATGCTTTTGGAAGAGTCTCCTAACGACCACAAAATAAAAGTTATTAACACATTACAGATTTGTTTAAAATCTGACACTAGTCTACTGAGTTCTATACGATGGACTGCATTAGTGTGTAACCTCCTAACTATAATCGGTCCTAAAAACATTCGGAATAAAACTGGTCATGATTACGATACTTTTGAAGCTGTCAGGACAATTTTTAACTCTGGTCCTTATCAACAGTAAGTTAGTGAAACTTTAGGCTCTCGCGGCGACGAGATCATTATTTTCTGGGCTGTTCCGCCGTGTAATCTAGCAGTCGCCCTGATGATGGAGGCTTTAAACACCTCTGAAATGTCACAACATCCCAGAAGACAGCTATGTGCAGTAGTAGGTTTGTTTCATAAGTTATTTTATCATTCTAAAATAAAACCATGTTTACGTAAAGAGAGAGAATGTGGAATGTCCCATAGTAAAGTGCAAAACGTGTAGTGAAATGTACCGCATATAACTTTCTCTGTTCAGTGTTTGTATAGACGAGATTTTTAAGCACTTAAATGAAGTTTTAAACCTTACACTCAGATACTGTTCCACTAAAAAAAAAAACAGAATAATTCCTAGTCGTTATTCAGATGAAGTCAGAAGTTCTCGGAATACATAAACAATTAATCAAGTTTGTCTTGCCTTGTTTACGAGCCACACCCCCCTTTCAGTTTTAACGATAAATTTATACTCTGTGGTGGAGTCAAACCCTAAACTGAAACTTCTTTACTTTTGAGTTCAGCCAGGTTCCAGGTCAGACGAATGTACCCTGGCTGTTTAAACCTGTCTCACATTTTAGGGGAGCTCGTACTCATGGGGGTGTATGAAGCATTTTGGAACGATAGTTATCGGGGGGTGGGGGGAAGTCGAAACTATTCAAAGAAAAATACGTTTCATTGCGACTTTCGAAATTGAAAGCCAATATGGATTATCCATTGAACCAATGTCCTCGATATGAGACCGGAACAGTTGGCAAATTTTTTTAAGAACCACCAAATAAGTACGCTAATTAATGTATATTAAAACATGAAGCATATTTTACGACTGTTTTATGGTTTGGCCGATTTCATTGCCAAAATTACTGGGCGGATTTCAATAAAATTCGGTGTCTACCAAAATCAAATTTGTGTATACAAAGTAATTATAAGCCCCAAATGTGCAAGGCTGAAGTTTACAAGCTGTATTTTTAAATGGCTCGTCTGGTAAAACTGTGTTTTATAAAGTAAGCTCACGGAAATCAAACACTTAAATCTGAAATGTTTTTTAATATAACCGATATTTAACAAAATACAAGGAAGTATATTTTCAATGTTTGCAACGCGACAATTTAGCAAGGAATGGACATAAAGTCTAATATCTTACGCAAACAGCAACAAATACGTATATGAAATGTATATTCTAACTCCATTCCAGTCTTGTTCAGAAACGTAATGAACTCTTGCTGCTTTATCCCACGTGATGGGAGACTTTTCTTTGGCCCACGACTGTACATTCAGTGCCTTTACTTTCTTCACAGTCAGAGAGAAGATTATGATAATATATCCACATGGAAACTTGTATTTTTCTCCAAGTGAAATAAGCTCGGCTTTGTCGTGTTATATTCTCTGTTTTATGGGGCCACTTGAAAGAGACAGAAGAGCGTAGAGAAACAGCGACGAAGAAGGAAAAGAACGACGAAGTACATGGGGAATAAATTTCAAATATTAAAAGCTGGGATGACAATTCTGTGTAGGAAATGAGATGGAATGAATCCACGCCGCTATTGTTTAGGGTGGAGTCTGTCTGGTGCACAGAAGGTTAGAACATAACCTCAATAAACTCTATGAAATTCATGACGCATGCGCAAAGAAGGAGTAGCAGTATTTTGCTTTCTTTAAGGTGTCACACGTCTTATTATGCTTATTTTGTTGAGGGTTTGGGGCGGGGGGGGGGGTGTATTATGAGCCTTGTACAAGCCACAAAAGATCCTGTTTCGCTGTATCTCCTCTTTCTTAAACCAGGTCTCATCAAAGTGATTTCATCACACCGTCAGTATTCTAAAGGAGTACTCGGTATTCATTTGTTAAAGTGCAATAGAATAAAAATCTGTCCTTGTACTTAATAACCGCCTTATAAAGACGTGTAGGAGACGTGGGAGTAAAACTTCACGCATTTCAGACCCAAGACCTCAGCAATGATACATATAAGTGATCTTCCTAATGGCGTCTTTCCTTCTGGCTTGCCCACCAAAACCCTGTACGCATTTCTATTCTATCCCATGCGTGCTAAATGCCCTGCCCATCACATACTCCTTGACTTTATAAGTTTAATTATATTTGGCGAGGAGTACAGCGTACGAAGCTCCTGGTTTCAAATAATTCATCTTTTAGCTGCCAGGTTACACGAGGTCATATCTAACACTAATCGCATGTAATCATCTAAATCAGAAAAAAAAACCATCGTTCATTCCCATTCTCATGTCGATGACGTAAATAATTTTTTTCATAATCTGGATATTCTACTTTATTTCAGAAATCCGGGCCAGCTGGGCGGAGTGGTGGACGTACGACGGGATTTCGGGTGAGTACAGACAAGAGCGATAAATATTATGACCTACAATTTAAGAAGACACAGATTTCTGTATCTCAGAGCAGTCAAATGTCGCTAGACGCGTGAGATTTCAGTACGAAGACCGAAGTCTCTAGGTAAATTACTCTAAGGTGCAAAATTCCAGAAGATTATCATCTCCATCACAATATATATGTCCCTCGACACGCCTAATCAGAACAAAACACTTTACACAAATACAACATTGTTTTCCTCATTCCCTCCCTCCTTCATTTCTTTACAAATTAGGTCTAATTATTTCCCTTCTTACTTACTTTCTTTCCAGCAATAAATCAATCAATCAATAAATCAAATTATCCACCCATCTACTTACCTACTACCTACCTACCGCAGTCAATAATAATCTTAAGTTATATTTACTTAACATCAACAAAAAGTTGTAATAAAATATGCGTGCGTACTTGCACGTGCTTTGAAAGCCCTTCCTTTTCATCTCGAGAACTTCCTCGGTTGGTTCACAAAACATGCATTTTCTATATTCATCCAGGCTCGTGGTCGGGATACTTACTTTCGCGTTCTTGCGTCTTGCATAGGCCTACTCAACCCGTAGTCACGACGGCCAACCCCCAGGGAAGACCCTTGTCACGTCAAGCAGCCATGTACGTCGTAACACACAGAACTTGCAAAATCGCCCACCACATCATGTCCGAAGACGTGCTACGTGCTATTGTGACAAGCACTGAACGTGCTGACGTGCTCTTTGAGCCAATTCAACGTCAAGATCGATTTATTGCCAATAATTAATTGATATGAATTTGTTCTATTACAACATCCTTAAACTAAAAGCCAGAGATAAATGCAACTCAATGCACACACCTGTATATCAGTTATCTTATTCATTAAGGCTTCGACCGGGATGTTCTTATGTTATGTGGTACCGCCTGATTCGACTTCTAATGGTTAAGTGAAGTGTTTTCTTCGCGGTACGGTCTGGATTCGTAAATATTATGAAGACGAGCTTCGGCTTCAAAGGGTTAACCAGCTGATTTTCGTAATGGTGAGGTGTAGTGTTTTCTTCGCGGTACGGACTGAATTCATAAATAATATTCAGACGATCTTCGGCTTCAAAGGGTTAACTGTAGTAATTAAACGGTCGCCATTGATTTTAAACATGTTTAAAGTAAAGAAAAGGAATTTCTTAATGACAAGTAGAAGGTACGGAATGAATGTACTAATAGCAAACACAGGTTCCATTTCACCGAAATTTTTGTTATTCTTTACAGAAATTTTTCTTGGAAACTATCACTTAACAAAATTCACTTCGTTCACTCTATTACTTTGCTATCAATTGTGTATTTCTTTTAGAATACCACGTTTCATCATCATGAATTACGTGTCTCTGGCTCTATATCCACCTCAGAAACATCACAGTCCACGGTATTGTTAGTGGTATGAAATTATGCACATCAATTAATTACTAATTATATTACTCTTCCTAGACTGGGTGTTACGACCATCGGGCCTTTCGTAATGAAATTCCGTAGAAAACTGTTTCCTGTTCTCTCATCCCTGGGTTAAAATTTACAACCGAATTAGCAAAAAAAAAAAAAAAAAAAAAAAAAAACCTTGCGACTTTCTGGAATTTCCGAGTGTGGCAAATTAGCCTCTGATTTTAACAGATAAAAACTTAATCATAACAAGCAAACTACACGGCTCACATTTTAAGGGTCTAGTGTTTTGTATCAAGAATTTTGCTCGTGCGGTAATACCCTATCTCCGACGCCCTACACAGCTTCTGTGTTCCGTAACGAAGTTTATTTGGTGTTGGAATTTTGCCATGAATTCCAGACACAGTGGAATTCGAAGCTTTAGCTTAAAATACATACAAAAATTCCATTAATTTATCGGCTAAACTGAAGCAACAGAGAATATATTAGAAAATTCGTCGAAAGAAGCCCATTGTAATCTATTAAGGGTTTTCAGCAGGAGAACTTATTTCTGCATGTGTACAGCTGTTCATATCTCATGTTCTGTTATGGAAGTGAATTTTTAAACAATTTCTCTCCAGTGACGAAAGAACATATATTACAACTAACTCCGATCAAAGTAAAAGTTAATTGAATAAAAATTTACTTGGATATTATCCATCGTCTAGTAATAAAACGTAAAAAACGTAAAACGACGTTTCGGAGATGAGGCTCTATCTCCGTCTTCAGGTTCCTACTCAGTTGGGCCCACTAGATAGAGCTAATCCCTATCTCCGGACCTTTCTTGGATATTATCCATCGTCTAGTAAAATATAAAACGTAAAACGACGTTTCGGAGATGGGACTCTATCTCCGTCTTCAGGTTCCTACTCAGTTGGGCCCACTAGATAGAGCTAATCCCTATCTCTAGTGGGCCCAACTGAGTAGGAACCTGAAGACGGAGATAGAGCCTCATCTCCGAAACGTCGTTTTACGTTTTTTACGTTTTATTACTAGACGATGGATAATATCCAAGTAAATTTTTATTCAATTGACTCTTCACCATCGTCAAGAAGTTTTAAAGTAAAAGTTAGTTGCGCATATTCTGAAATACCTAAATCTGACGCATTAAGGTCGTTGACAGCAGGTTCCTCCAGCTTAATAAGATACTCAGAGCATTGGTAAGTAAATTAACTGATTAAGAGTTTTTTCAAGTAGCCAAGAAAAACACAAACCAATATTATTATTAACGATATTACATTAACACAAAGATAAAACATTATAACACTCGTCCGTACGCATTACATTTATTTAAATTTTATGGAAGAAAGAATCTCGCTGAAGTATTTTGTAAATTTTATCTACTTCAATTTCTTTACAGACCTTAGCACAAACGCTACATTCGGAAGTCCGTGTGGTGGAATGTTGAATGTCACTAATTTATAAAAGGAAATGACGACATAAGACCTTATTACAAATTACTGTTTTCTCTAAGAAACTGCGATTCGCACATACTTTGGAGCTACACACGTACAAACGTGTATGAATTTATGAGTGATTATGTAATTAAAGATGAGGACCACACTGTATATGAAACGTGTAATTCATTACTGTTACTCTCTTATGTCTAGTTGGTATTAATTTTTAAGTTATGTACTTTAGGTTATATGGTTTTGTAATATTATGAGCTGCTTTATTTTGAGTGTGGTGTGTTGTTTTGTTGTCTCATTGTTTTGTTGTGTCTTGTTTTTGTTGTCTTATGTTTTTTGGTGTCTTATTGCTTTGTTCTGTCTCATTGTTCTGTTGTTTCTTATTGTTTTTGTTGTCTTATGTTTTGTTGTGTCTTATTGTTTTTGTTGTCTTAAGTCTTTTTGTCTTACTGTTTTGTTCTGTCTCATTTTTCTGTTGTTTCTTATTGTTTTTGTTGTCTTATGTTTTGTTGTGTCTTATTGTTTTGTGTCTTACTGTAGGACCACTGCCACCAGGTAAAAACCCATTTGCAGTCAAATAAATATTAATAAAATATTTATTTAAAAAAAGTGTGTGCTCATATTGAAACAAACAAACAAACAAACAAACAGACGCTGTTCAGAGGATGCAAAAATGTAGCTTAATCAATGACATTTGCGAGAAGGCAGTGCTTTGTGCACATACGCTCAACAAAATCATTTAATTTACAGTGGAGCCCAATTAATATTACAATAGATGCAGCTGGTGGAGTAAGGCTTGGTCAGTGAATAATAGTCACGGCGTCGGAACAAAAATAGAACGGAACAGAAAGAGGGAAAACAATTAATTTTGTAGACAAAATATATAGCCATTAGCGGGTTGAAAACAAGTCTCGCTGACAGGCTGCCTAGATCGGGGGGGGGGGGGGGGGGGGGGAGACTGCGTCGAGAATCTGGTATGGCTACAAAATGCAAAAGAATCGAAGTGAAATAATAACACTGTTTTACCTTCCATCTCCTTCCAGAAGCAAACTTAAATCTACACATGTAATCCATTAACAGTGTAGTGTGTTACGCGTGTTAGCTTAAAGTTAGGAAATCATTCACTAGAAAAAGTTTCGTTATCTTTCTGTTTGTATGTTAGAAACGTCCGGGAATCATATAACACCTCATATATTTTCCTTTTTATTCCCAGCGATGGGACCTAGTTCATTATTTATCCCACCAACGTTTCCGTGTATCTGTTCCCTGGTATAACTCCTCAGTTCAGCGCATAGAAACTGTTTAACCCATGTCCAAGAACCTCTGGATCTCACCATCGCGCTCGGAATGACAGACCATCTGTCAGCGACCTTACAAAAATATACAATTTTTACCAATATATATTTACTTTTCCAGTCTATACACAAAACTTGTTTTAAAATAATGTTGTTAAAATTATTTATAACATTATGTTATGTAGATGTTATAAATAATTTTAACAACATTATTTTAAAACAAGTTTTGTGTATAGACTGGAAAAATAAATATATGTATTGATATAACACAAACATGACGCAATTAAGATACAAATATACAATTTTTGTTTCACAAATTTAAGTTATACGAGACAAAATTACGATATCGAGAAGTGTTTTTATTTAATGGTAACTATAACGGTTATTATTTCTTATAGATTTTAGACTAATTATTGTTTCACTACGATAACTCATTTAATTTAAAACATTGACCCAAGAAAAAGAAATATAGCCTATAGATATAAGGGGACGATTACGAGTTGAAAACACAGAACTTGTGTAACACATGTACAAATGTCGACAAATTAAAAATAAAACGTGTACAAAGTAAACAGAGAAATAGACTTTTAAGCTATAAATTCTCTGGTAAAAGAAACACAGGTCGTCATATAAATAGAAGGACAGGAATTGATGAAACACGGCGATAACACAAGCAAATGTCATTAAAACCGGCACGGTCAAATATTTTACAACATAATCTGCGCCACGCACGTGTTACTCTTATACATTACGAAGAAAGATTCGGTCCATGACGTGGGTCTTGGCTGCTGGCTCTTTGTAATTGTGGGTTCAAATCCCACTTGAGACATGGATGTACGTCGGCGGCTATCTGTTTTTTTTTTCCTTCCAACGAGCCGATTTGCATCCACTAGCCATAAAAATATCCAAAAAGCACTGAGAATTTGGCAGTACAGTTCTGTAGAAGAACGAACGCTCAGGAAAGGCTTAACGCCTGATACACACAAGAAGGACATTTTAGTTTGACCAATAAGAAGCTGGATCGTTCTCGTAGTCCGCTCATCAAATGGCACGTAGGAATATTACACACCATAATTTTATTAACAACAATTAATCAAAGTCAACCTCATTTTGGTGATTCTTATCTCGGATCAACATTATAAACATGGAAGGAGTGCGAAATTGTGGGGCGCGTGTATACAACCAGCGCCATTAATTTGATTTCTTTAAGTTTCCATTGTGAAAAATCCTTTTAAAAATTCATAGCGTTTACCGAGACAAAGTTTATATTTCAGGCATGGACGTAGTAGAATTTCTATCAGCCTGCAAACTCTTTAATCCAAGCTCAAATGAGTTTTGATATTTTTCTCTCATAGTCTGAAATACATGTAACGTTTTAAAACTAATTTTTAAAACCTGTAAATTACTTACTTGTGGCAGAAATCTATATTTCTATTACGCGTGCATTTTAAACCCTTGTTAATATTTTAAATGGCTTAGCCTATGATATTTGTCACTCAGTAACCAACTTGAAGGGAAAATAAATATTCTTCAACAACAACAAATTACACGACATGTACACGTAATTTCAATAAATTTGAGCTACAATGTGGTATTCTTTTATATTGAAAACCGTTTCACCCAAATTCATTGTTCGGTTAACTAAATTCTGTTGTGGAATAAAGGACCAGTACAATTTGAATCTGCTAGAAAGAGACGGAGAACACGAACCTTTGAATCTAACGCAGCGTTCGTTATTCAAAGGCGTTTTAATTAAACTCAATCCAGCATTCGTCACTTGCCTTCACACACATAATATAAACGACTGATTTATTTCTTAGAGGGGCAGAAAGAGAGTAAGAGAGGAGAGAGGGAATAATTCCCATCCTCTCTCCAGCCTTTCTAAACTTCTGCCCGACGCCAGTATAATTACTCACAGACTCGATGAAGTCCGAGGAATAATTGACAGTAGACTGCGATTCGAAGTGACAATGTTTACACAACTTAGATGCTCTGTGGTGGCGGAAATACTACCCTCAGAGCACAGAAAGTGTTTCACATAACTTTGGAAGAGATTGTTAGCAGCTGCGACAAGAGTTTCGGAATGATTATTTCAGCTGACGCCGAGGTAAAACTATTTATTGGTGCGTTTTAAATGATATTCTGACGGGATGTGAATTTGCTGAGGGACAGTGTAACTGTCGCGAGGAACAACGAAAGATTCTCCTAAAGTCAGCAAATACGTCGTTCACGTACACAAATATTGATATATGGGCGTGGCACCAAACCAAAAATCGGCAAATCACAATAATGTAAGCGAAACGTCCAAAACGTTATTTCCATTACTCGTACCAGAGAACGTCACTAACACACAAATGATTTTCTCTGCATTTTTGATATTTATTAAGATTTTCAACTGCTCACATTATACATAATATGATTATTATTGAATAATGAAGATGGCTGTCTTCTGGGTTATAGCGCCGTGTTGTCTGGTAGAAGCTTACCGACGTTTCAGAGGTCCTTACTGCCTGCATCTATCATCGGGGAAATTATAGAGGCTGAAAGTACACCTGAAACGTCGGTATAAGACCAGAATACACGGCGTTACAACCCAGAAGGCAGTCATCTTGAACATTAAGTTGGATCTTACTAAAGTAAGATGAGATGTGGATAAAACTGGCTCATGTTCGTCTCCCTGTCGCTTGTCGATATCAGCGGTGTCGGACCTTCAAGTTAGTGTTGGTAAAAAATATTCAAAAATCATTAATGTTTTGTAACGTAGGGATTTCGGTGAAATTATTTTAACTGACTAATACGAAACATTCCCTAAATGCGTCTTCAGAATCAGTCGTCACAAAATATTATATGCGCACACACGTGCTTACATTACACCACATTGCAATAAATCACAGTGCATCGCCTCGCAATCAATGCTATATCATAACCAAAATCATAAATTCTATTTTAGGAAGTCAACAACAGAAGAACTTTTAATTCGCGGCTTCATCCATACAGCAAATGACGTTATCCTCATGAATGCTGTCGCTGTAACAATGCAGCCAGTTCTTTGTCAGAATTCAATTACCTGTGGTACCATTACGTGTCTATTCATTAGCTCACGACTTTTGGTTCATTTCGCTTATCTGATCGTAGTAGCTATATGCAACCAGCACGACCTGTAAATCGTGAAGTATCGTTCCAGGGGCCGAGGTGCACGAACTCACTAGCAGTTCCAGGATGTTCTGGAAACGAGATTCTTCCTACTGACGTGTTTTCGCCTGCACTAATATTTAGGTAATACTAATAAATCGATTAACTGACAGACAAATTGGTTACTAAATCATTTAACTGACAAACAGTTTTCATGTCTAACAAACCCAAAGTTCGGTCCACACGTCACCTTTCCGCCTATTTGTTTCTTAAAGTGTTATTGCTTACGAAATTTGTCAAGCCTATTTATATTTCTTTATACCCCGATTTTTCGGAGTAGAAATATTTTGTCAAATTATTTTATATGCCTGGCATTCGAAATGTATTTCTTCTTCTGAAACGTGAAGTGTCTCTAAATAAATATAAATATAATGCAAAATATTAAAATCTAAAAGGGGAAAGGAAACACAATCACGTTGCACAGAACTTATGAGGACATTTATGTGTATTCCGGTATGGAATACACTTTCTACGCTAGTTTTTCTCTGTATTTATGTGGACATGTATCAAGAATAGAATATGGTAAAATCCAAGTGTAGCAATTATGACTCATTTTCGTCCCAAGGTTTTAAATTAGTCTATGTTCCCTCGTAAGATTAGTTGAGAAGTGTGTTCCGTCAAAAACATGGCCTTCGACATCTGCGAAGAAGGTTAGCGAAGTCACAGTTGACTGGGATAGATTACCTTTGCGTGGGTGGACGGACACGAACTCTTAGGCTTGTAGCTACGTACAGCGAAGTGTAAGTGTTAATCCCCCAGACGAAATTAATCTTTACAGTCAAATTTCTGTCCAGGCCCTAAAATATAATCTATAAACGCAAAAAATGCTTACGATTAGTAAATGAAAATTTCCATTCATACCAAAGTTCAACAAATCTGTCAAATGTTAGATGCAAAGTTTCCACGCGATGTTAGTTCAAATCACAATTCTTCGCGTTGTCCGCCAACGTTTCATAGGAACATGCCTCTTCCATATTCAGGGTTAAAGTGGGTTAAGGCTAGACGTTGTTGAAGTAAGAGGTAGTATCCGTTTTATTAGGTTCCTCGTTAAAATTAACTCTAAATAAGGCACAAATTCCATTCCATTTTTGTGGATCTGATTGGCTACTCTCCCTGAGCTACTTGTCCGATATTTAAACTTTCGCCCGTATAACCAATCTAAGTCTTAGCCCTACTCACTTTAACTCTGAAGACGGAAACACAATGTTCCTTCGAAATATACAACATCTAGACGAAGGCACGGTGCAAAAACGCAGAAAAACACATAACCAAATCTGTCAACTGCTTCATGGTTTTGTATGGGGAGACACATCCCGGCACGCTGATAATATTAGCCTAATTTCTTGGATATATTACGTCATTTCAGCACAAAACTGCTAAACTGAACATAAGAAATAATCAATATTAGCCATGCGCAATTTTCCATCTACTGTCTCATTCAGATGGACTGGAAGTTCAGTCACCACAGATTTGTGATAAATACATTTACTAAAACATTTAATACGTTTTGAAACAAACAAAGCGGATACCAAATTGAATACGGCCATATATTTCATTAAAGGACACTATCCAAGTGCAATAAGACTGTATCAAAACGCGGAACAAGGTAAAAAATAAAGTCAGCATTAAATTTATGTCAAAATGCGCCATTTAGAAACATCAGACATCAGCGAAGATAACACAACCACTAGGTACTGCAAATTCACTGAAGATATTTATGCAAACTGCACCACACCACGAAGGCGAAGAGGCGTGTGGAGGTGAAGCTCCACATGTTATTAATCTCGACAACAGACGGAAAGAGTCGAAGTGTAGTCTGACAGAAGTTTACCGAAGTTTCAAGGGTGCTTCCTGCCTTCATAATAGCAATCAAATCTGAAACGTCGATAAACGTCTACCAAACGACATGGCGAAACTTTCCAGAATACAACGACCTTCATATTCGCCGCTGTGAGAACCCGAAATCTCAACTAGTCATGTTATTGAATAAAAATTTACTTGGATATTATCCATCGTCTAGTAATAAAACGTAAAAAACGTAAAACGACGTTTCGGAGATGGGGCTCTATCTCCGTCTTCAGGTTCCTACTCAGTTGGGCCCACTAGATAGAGCTAATCCCTATCTCCGGACTTTTTAATTTGTCCGGAGATAGGGATTAGCTCTATCTAGTGGGCCCAACTGAGTAGGAACCTGAAGACGGAGATAGAGCCCCATCTCCGAAACGTCGTTTTACGTTTTATATTCACTAGACGATGGATAATATCCAAGTAAATTTTCATTCAATTGACTCTTCACCATCGTCAAGAAGTTTTAGATTTGATAGTCATGTTATATCCTTCACGCCCAGTAAAAGACCCAATTTCAACCCATACAAAACAACAGACAAACTTATTCTAAAGAAATGTCGGTTTACTGTAGTATATTTGCGAGCATGTTGACTCTTGGTGCGTGAGGAACTTAGTGGCTTCAGTTGGCCGGCAAATTTATCGAATTGGAGCAGGACATGCGCGGTTTCTGCACTGAGCGTTCTGTATAATGAATCCATTAACGCTTTTAACAAGCCACGTAAGCGGGAGGGAGGACTATTACCAACTGCTGCCGAGTTAAAACTGAAGGCACGTAATTCTGTCTGTTACAAATTTTGAGTCACCTATTGTTACGAAAATTTGCATTCATCATCATCATCATCATCATCTCTCCTTCTACCCAGACATGTTAAAACTCTTCAGTACACCAAGCGAAAGCTTCTCGTTTGTATCCTGTTGCAAATGCGGCGTGCATTGTGGCGGACTGGCCGGACACGCGAAAACACTTCCGAGTCGAACCGGTGCATTCCGGCAAAGAAGGAAATTTGGTCAGCATTTCGTAAACTTAATCAATGATCGCTCAATCAATCATGGTTTGGGTATTGAGAATGATTCAAAACGGTCACAACACACAATTCTTATACAGGAACAAATCGACAGAACCGATGAAAGGTAATGATCACAGTCAAAACGTCACAAGTCCCTGCACCACGTAGGGCCTCTGTATGCCTAGGGGCATTTGAATATTGTCCTCACATGTGAAAAATAACTTTCGAATCATCCTGTACTTGCCCTTTCTTGTTCCGAACAGCTCTGGGATCCATTCCGCGGTGGCTCATTCCCAGCAACGTATTTAAACTAACTAACTAACTAGATGGCTTACCGAACCAGAAGGTTCATCACCGAGTTAACCAAAGTCCTCCACTGGACCCTGTCTCCTTCAACTCCTATCTCCCATAGATCCCGCCTGAGATTATCCTCCCATCTACGTCTAGGTCTCCCCAGCGGTCTCTTCCCTTCAGGTTTCCCAAATAGTGGACCCAACCAACCAGATGGCTTATGAAACCCGAAGGTTCATCACCGAACTAACCAAAGCCCTCCACCGGACCCAGTCTCCTTCAACTCCTATCTCCCATAGATCTCGCCTGACATTATCCTCCCATCTACGTCTAGGTCTCCCCAGAGGTCTCTTCCCCTCAGGCTTCCCAACCAATACCCGGTGCACACCTCTTGTCCCATCCACGCGCGCTACATGCCCAGCCCATCTCATTCTTCTCGACTTAATCACGCTGACAATATTGGGGGAGGAGTACAGATTTTTAAGTTCGTATTTAAAACATTTCTTAATTATTAAGAAACAAAGTGTCTTACTTTTCTATTGTCATGTTGCTCCTCCTGTTTCCTCCTTCATATATTTACGACGACTCGACTTGCGTGCGCATCAAAAACATTCCAAAAAAAAACCTCTTCCGTCACCTCTACGCTCCTACGTACGCTCGATACCAAGATTTAGCTTCAAAAGTAGTGGTAATAATTGAGGGCGAAGAGATCAAGAGATATTCATGGCAAGAATCGAAAAATGATTAGAACGGTCTAACCACAAGAGTCAATGTTTTTGAGACGGCTACCGGAGCACCGGGTCGAATTAGCGCAGCCTGGGAACTACGAAGGCAAGACTTCTGATAACTACTATGAATAGCGTGGCTTTGTTACACAAATTTATATAGGCAAGGCCTTGTCCAACGAAATGCACCAGACTTTCAAGCACTTTTTCCTGAAAAGCAAATACAAAGTCACGATTATTTAATCCAATCAACCACCAGTAACCAGCAGCACGTGAACAGAAATCCCGTCAAGGAATCAGAAATTTTGAAGCAATACAAAAGCTCTAAAGAGTATTTTTGTCTGTAATTTTAATCAAACAGAAACGCCCGGTATATTTCCAAGGACAAACTAACCAGTTTCCCCTCACAATAAGACTTAATTGATTTAGCCCGAATGTTTCCATTTGAATTCAAACTATTCAGTCACATTTATTTCTATCCAGTGCAGTGGCGGTATGATATCTTCACGTGCACACAGCAGGAACTATTTGTACCATCGTCCGTAACGTTGAGTAGCTCGAAGTTTTGATAAAAAGTGTGTTAGCAGATTTAGTTTGATTTTTCACTACGAACAGCCATTTTTAATAAATATTAGCCAACCGACCGAGTAATAAGAAACGGTGTGTTTTATTTCAGGTAAGAACATAACTTAAATAGTATTTAAATTGGATTATCCTTCATGGACTTCGCAGTTCTGTGCTCTCTTGTCTCTTACAATACATTCATTTTTATTATTTGGGAATTTACCATCGACTGAGAAAAGGTATCAAAGATGTATTACAATTTGAAAATTTTGCCTGCAGAAATCGGAAAAATATTAAACCGAGTGGATGTCAGGTCTTTTCAACACGAAGCACCAGTAACTACTAACCATTACACCTAGGCGTCACATTAAAAAAAAAATTCACTAATAAAAGTTACAAATGCCTCATATATACATCCGAGTTCTGTTGCATTTAACATCAAATTCTTTATTTTTTTAAGATCCGAGAGAACACAAATTTCTCAAGCATGTGTCTGTCCACCAACTTTTTCTATTCAGAACGTCAATAAACAGTAACTTCCCGACAAATTTAAAATTATACAGTCGTATAAATAAATTACTATTATGAAGTAACCTATCTCGAAATATAATCAACGATTCCAACATGGAAGCCGTTCGTGATTCTACAACATTTATTAACGCGAAACCATTTATATTTGTACATCCAACGCTGCTAAAAGAACTTCACACAAGTTCTTAAGTTTTGAAGATATCCGTCTTCTGGGTTATTGCGCTGTGTAGTCTGGTCGATGTTAACCAACGTTTCAGAGGTCATACTGCCTCCGTCATCAGGGCGATGAATATGCCAATAGGGTGTGAGGTGCTGGGTTTATAGGCCGGGAAGTGAAAGGTGTAGCCTGCCCCGAGCCAATGGGAGCAGGCATTGGAGTGGACCAATGGCGAGAGTGGGAGAGGGAGAGAAAGTAGAGAAAGGTGAGTTTGGTTGTATGGATCAGGGCCCTGAAAAGTTTTACTGGCAGCGATATATCATGGATATCAGCTTCAGGACTGAGGATGGAAGCAGTATGTTCTTCCGAAACGCTGGCATGAAGCCAGACACTGCAAGGCACAAGACCCTAGAATATCGTCACAACATAATATTCTTCAGAACCTTATCACTTCACATCAAATAAGTCTCTAAACGAGGACCAGTTCCTAGGACATATTTATAATGTTTACTCGTAATGTGACACGCCACTGAAGTCCTAAACTTAAGTAAGCTCTTGTTTGTACAGAACGGGGATCTCGTGGAACAAAACAGTTAATAGAATTCAGAGGGTAAAAAGCACGTGTTCCGATTGTAATTATAGTAACAACAAAACACTGTTTCAGTTCTGATATTGTGAGAGCCAAAGCACAGAGCTACAAGCAAACAATGCACTGTAGAAATGTGTTTTGCTACTACAGAGGTTTTAATGTGGGAAGGGAACAGGCGATTAGCGGACCTTGTTAAAAAGCTGATTCCACAGCTCTCTTTTTAATTGGAGATAATTTGCAATTAGTCAGTGTTGTGCTCATTCTTTGATTACGGTCTGTAAAATGAGTTGACATGTTGTAGTGGATTTGTTACTTTATATTTTCATTTAATAGAATCAGTTTATTAACGACTTTCATGCAAACTGTTATCCAAATCCGGAAATAACAGATACGTGAGCGCAAATCGGGTATCCTCACACGAACACACGCGACATGGAACACGAAATACACAAACACAATATAGAAGCGTAGATAAGGCCAAAATGTATTTCAGTTAACAACCGATTGTCAGTGCTTAAAAAACTAGAGGAAATTGTAAATTACGAGGTGCGATCGGAAAGTTTCAAGACTGTGTCAATAGAGGGCGAACCGGATGTAGTACGAGCTTCTGCCGCTAGGGGGTGCGGCCTACATTCATAGTGAATCAGTGTGCCAGCCGGCATCATCGAATTAGCATTTGTTTCTTAGTTACGGGCGTCTTGGTAGTGCATTACACCGACCCTCCTGCGATTTCGGAATGGCGTGTGCATCAAATTTTGCCAAAGACTCGCCAAAACGGCTACGGAAACCTATGAAATGCTAAAGCAAGCATTTGGGGAGTCCGCAATGGGTCGTTCACAAACTTTTGTGTGGCATTCACGTCTTAAAAATGGCCGAACCTCTGTCGATGATGACGAGCGTTCTGGACGACCATCTTCGAGCACAACGCCCGAAAATGTTACGAAGATTCGGCAGGCCATTCACGAAGATCGACGTCGTACCATCAACGACTTGTGCGACATTGTTGGGATAGGCTATGGGACCTGTCAGCTGATTCTAAAGGAAGAACTCCACATGCGACGCATCATGACAACGCGCCAGCGCACACCGCCCTCAAAGTTCGGCAGTTTTTGGCCTCAAACACCATGGCCGTCATCCCGCACCCTCCTTATTCGCCGTGTGACTTCTTCCTCTTCCCAAAGATGAAAATTCAGCTAAAGGGAAGGAGATTTGAGACGATAGAAGAGATTCAGGCAGAATCGCAGATGGTGCTTGACAGGCTGACAAAGAAAGATTTCCAGGGATGCTTCCAGGCATGGCAGCGGCGCTGGGATCGTTTTGTTCACTCCCAGGGGAACTACTTCGAGGGTGATGGATGAATTTAATACCTGAGATAAGTGTACGGGTTTTTATAGGCGCAGTCTGGAAACCTTTCGATCGCACCTCGTACAATGGACAGACTTTTCCAACAAATTGTTGTGACCGGCTTATAAACCTTTATATTCTAAACTGTTAAACACGTTTTACCTTTTAAACATTTACCTCTTGTACTAAACCGATAGAAGAAAAGAGACTTTTCATTTTGTAAGTCTATGATATCTTATAATTAAGGCCATGAAACGCTGTAATTTTTGCGTTTCAAACATCAATAAATAGGAGGAAGGATTATTGTCACTCGGGTATTATCAATATGGAAGATAATTAGAACAGAAGCCTTCGAATGTTAGATTGGATTACTGGATAATGATGTGGACATTTTAATTTGCTATTGCGTACGTCCGTTTTAAACGATCCGCCCATAAAATACACGAAAAAAATAGGCTAAATATAAAAGAACGAATATAACAAAAGCGTAAGGCAGGAAGAGAAGAGAATGAAAGAAATGATTGAATAAAAACAAAGGAGAATGTTAAGGATTAATGATCCTGACATCGGAACGGACGTGGCCACCTTTGTATGTAAAATGACATTCATTTTAAAGGACATTTTTGAGCCAACAAATATTTCACAGAAATCTTCGTTCTTAAAAGTATATATAGTGTCCTAATTTGCTACGAAATTGAAATTCCACAGTCTAAAATATGTGTCAACATTACCGAACGACAGCATTTATAATATTTCTTGTTCAAATCTCGAGCAAAAACATGGCTACCATGACAACAAATTTTCACGGTTTTTCTCAGTCCCTCAAACGATTTAACGTTGCCTAAATCTGAACCAATCTGTAGCCCTTTCAACCCTCAATAACTGCAGTTAACTCTAACTGTACGTGATTGACGTAGACTGGTCTGTTTTCGTCATATTCTCTTTGATCGGAAGTTGTTATGTGTGAAAATAATGAAAGTTACAAGACTCGTCCCGTTATAATAAACCCGCGTATACGACCCATCACTTCGAGACTCCGCGTTATTGAAGGTCAGGTAATACACAGCTCCGTGGATCTCCGCGCATTCTCATCAAACCACAATCTCGTTTAACGCGATACATTAAGTGACGCACTGCAAACGTGCTTTATGAACCGTTAGTATCTTGACTGTCGTTAAGTTGGTAACAGTGACAGTCGTTTTCCAGTTCATCTTAATCCATTGGCAACACTGCGCGTGGCAGCCGGGACTTTCATTGGCTATTTCTGATAAATAATTGAACCCGCTTATAGAAGTGAAATGTTGGCTTAAACATTAATAACTTTGGATACTGAATAATGTCGTTAAAATGGCCAACGTGTTCCATTAGAGCGAAGGAGGGGGGGATATATTGATTTAGAGATGCAATTTTCGCCTAATGGTATTAGGTTCAAGCCTTCACCAAGAGAACATCCTTCAGCGACACGTAGTTATAAAGCTCCTGGAGAAATTCTATACTGTTATGGGACCCTACAGTTTATCACAGCCATAACAAAAGCCAACAACTAAGAAACATTCTAAATCACATCAATAGAGCGCATATCTGTCAAACATTTTTCTATTACATAGACCTTCATATAATCCTAGCATCTACTCCTGGCGTTTTCGTTTTGAGATTTTCTAGCCAAAATTGTGTACGTGTTCCATGTCGTTTTTCAATAGTAAGTGACACACTTAAGAAACTCTTAATTATTCATTTTATTCTCTCCATTTCATTAAATTTCAGACATTAAATTTCATCGACAGTCAGTTCTGAAACATTCTTAACCTGTGTCATTCACTCATGGTGACAGACATGTTTCAAGCCCATAAAAGTTAAGATTCAATAAAAAATACGTCATGAAAATATATAAATTCGTTAGTTCGATAGTTTCAGTGGGAAGACTCAGAAAACAAATCAAAATTCAATAGCATATCAAAAATTAATTACATACTTTACAAGGGATGAAAGAAGCCATGTTAACGAGTTCTGCACGGACAAGAGGACGGCGGAATAATTAATTGGTGGCAGGAGTGCAGGGGTTGCCGAGATCATTTATTATTGAGGGAGAGTTGACAATTACCTGCACTGGAGCGACCGCGTTGCTTCATCAGCGACGCGATCGGACAAGACATCAACTTCGCACTGGGCGTCTTCAATGCGAAATTCCTCTCCTGTCATTACCCTACTGTACACACCTGGTAACAGATTTATGCCCAAAATCATACAAAGGCGCACACATGATGACATTTAGATGTCAGAAAAGCGACTTGTAGACTCTGAGGTGGATGTCGGTCGTATTCCAGGTAACGCAGGAGAGTTTCTGCCAACTACCGCGTCCCGGCCGGATATGCAACCTACCCAACCTCCTTCCGTAGTCGCATCCGAGATCCATTCCCGGGTTTAAAGTGTAAGTGACTTTTGTCGTTAGTCTGGATTATGAATGGGCGGATGTTGGACTTGCACATTCCACCTGTTGTACTCAGGCGCAGATAAAATAATTCCGCGCTTAGATCTTCCTTAACTCATGTTTGACGTAATCAGAACCAAGTCTGAGGAAGTCATTTGTGAATGTAAGGTTAATCAAGACACAATTTTATTCCGTTCATTTCAGCCAAATGTACTTGCCTATGGCCAGTCGAGTTATCCAACCTTCAAGATTTACAATAACCATTCATTTGTAACTTAAAATTCAGTACAAAGTCATAGAAATATTATTCTGTTTCTTCTAGCAACGTTCAATGCCTTGGCAAGACTATAGGCCTATAGACTTTCACGTGCCACCTTTATCCACGTAATAGACAATTGCTCGCTGGTGATCATTCATCCGTGGTCTTCTTTGTACGTGTATTTGTACACAAACAAACACAACGCAACAACAGAACATCGTTTTTGAGACTGCACTACATTAAACTCTGTTGTGTTCTTTAATTAATCAAAGATATGTAATTTAATTGTATTGTTACACAGCAGTGGTTAATTTTAATTTTTATATGCTGCTTTGTAGAAACAATTCATAGAAATACCACGTCCATGGCTTAATATAAAAACACGTACTTCTATATAACGCGGCAAAATACGTGTTTACGTGTTAAAGTCTCGTAGCTTTCGTTATTAAGGAAATATAAATAATGGTTTTATCAAGAAATCTCCCACCTTTTATAAAGCCGAATACACATATATATATATAATTTTCAAATAAATTCGCCTCTGGACAGTAACGTGACCTTGTTTGGGTGCAGTCGTACCTTATTCTTTGAAGACTAATTTTTAGAAAACATCTAATCTATGCTTACATAACCAAAATAGTTTATACCCTTAAGAGGTTTCGATTAAAATTTTGTATAAATATTTCATCTAGCTGATTTATGCTACACGTTCTTCCAATCAAATCCTCTTTTATTTGATCGCACTAATAATATTCCTAGCTGGTGAAGCATATACATTTTTCATTCCTGTCATATATCGAAATAAATATATACCGTTAAATAAATAAATAAGACGCAAACAAGAAACACTGAAATACTGTCAAATACATAGTTATTATTAGGAAAAAACAACACTCCTAAATAAATTATTTATTTCAGATTATTAAGGCGTGAAAAATTGAACACTTCAAGTTAAACGTTTCAGTAGGCTGGGCTTTGAACTGAAATCTGTGTTATCTCCCCTCCCCCCCCTCCACACCACAAAGACAGACAGACAGTAACAATGGCAGTCTATATCTTGCGAGACGCGATGTTCTCAAACCACATTCCGACGCAGAGGCCTAGCCATCAACTCGCCGTGCCTTACACTGTTAATTTAGTAGAGAGCTTTTATGGACACTGGTTCCTACACCAACCCCCGCACTCCTTTCGGATCCACAAATCAGAAACGTCGCACTGCCTAATCTACTGCTACTGCATTTCTGTATTTAGTCGTCGGATATTCTGGTCATGGCGGGAATTAATCTCGTAACATGGCGGTGTTTTGTGTCCACATTTATCTGCTCTTTGGTACACAATCCCCACATCGAATTAGCCATGAACTCGCAAGGAAATAAGGCCAGGTTGGTGCAGTGGTGCTTGGTTCAAATGCGAGAAAGTTTACCGAGTGACCCGGCTAAGTGGGTTGCTTGATGTTTTCGCACAAATACCGAGACATTTAAGATGGCCGCGGTGGGCGGGGTATTCAACACGCACAGGAGAGATGAAATAGAGTACAAAATTTTGTTCGAAAGCCTGAAAGTAAGAAACAACTCGGAAGAACTAGGTAAAGATGGAACGATCATATTAATATAGATCCTGTATAAAGAGGATGCAAACACGTAAAGTATATTTATGAGACTAAGGACAGGGACCGGTTGCGTGCTCCTGTGACCACGAAAATGAATATTCAAGTTCCAGAAATAACAGGAAATTTCTTGACTAGCTGAAAACAGGTACTATCAGCTTCTCAAGTAGAACTGTGCTCCATTAAGTTACTTACTTCTCCTTCCAAAACGTTAAACGAGTCCCCCATGTTTTCTCCCTCATCACATTCTATAGGTAGTTCGATACGTGGGTCACTGAGAACTTTTTCTCAATAAAAGATTACAGTGTAAGACTTGAGGTTCTCACAGCGGTGAGTATGAAGATTTCCGTCTTCTGGGTTGTTGCTCTGTGTAGTCTGGTCGATGTTTACCAACGTTTCAGAGGTCATACTGAATATCGCCCTGATGACGGAGGCAGTATGACCTCTGAAACGTTGGTAAACATCGACCAGACTACACAGCGCAACAACCCAGAAGACAGAAATCTTCATACTCTGATGACGGAGGCAGTATGACCTCTGAAACGTTGGTAAACATCGACCAGACTACACAGCGCAACAACCCAGAAGACAGAAATCTTCATACTCTGATGACGGAGGCAGTATGACCTCTGAAACGTTGGTAAACATCGACCAGACTACACAGCGCAACAACCCAGAAGACAGAAATCTTCATACTCTGATGACGGAGGCAGTATGACCTCTGAAACGTTGATAAACATCGACCAGACTACACAGCGCAACAACCCAGAAGACAGAAATCTTCATACTCTGATGACGGAAGCAGTATGACCTCTGAAACGTTGGTTAACATCGACCAGACTACACAGCGCAACAACCCAGAAGACAGAAATCTTCATACTCATCGCCCTGATGATGGAGGCAGTATGACCTCTGAAACGTTGGTAAACATCGACCAGACTACACAGCGCAACAACCTAGAAGACAGAAATCTTCATACTCTGATGACGGAGGCAGTATGACCTCTGAAACGTTGGTAAACATCGACCAGACTACACAGCGCAACAACCCAGAAGACAGAAATCTTCATACTCTGATGACGGAGGCAGTATGACCTCTGAAACGTTGGTAAACATCGACCAGACTACACAGCGCAACAACCCAGAAGACAGAAATCTTCATACTCTGATGACGGAGGCAGTATGACCTCTGAAACGTTGATAAACATCGACCAGACTACACAGCGCAACAACCCAGAAGACAGAAATCTTCATACTCTGATGACGGAGGCAGTATGACCTCTGAAACGTTGGTTAACATCGACCAGACTACACAGCGCAACAACCCAGAAGACAGAAATCTTCATACTCATCGCCCTGATGATGGAGGCAGTATGACCTCTGAAACGTTGGTAAACATCGACCAGACTACACAGCGCAACAACCTAGAAGACAGAAATCTTCATACTCTGATGACGGAGGCAGTATGACCTCTGAAACGTTGGTAAACATCGACCAGACTACACAGCGCAACAACCCAGAAGACAGAAATCTTCAAAGATTACAGTATCTGAAATATGGAGTACGTTTACTTACATTACCTTATTAACAAACACTGCTTTTCTACTTGTTCAAAATTAGTAGACACCAAATTTCAGCTGTTTTCTTTTGCTGCTGACATAAATGTTGGACAAAATATCCCGAGTGAGGGTCGCATGTGTAACTTCGTAAATGTGAGTTTGAGTCCTGAATCCTACACACGAAGCAAAGTGATTCATTATTAGAAAACCCTTCCGCCAAAGACCAGGCTCCCTGAACCGTCACTGACTGTACTGTCAAAAGCAGCTGTCACTGTGACGTTTATTTAACGAGGCCTTACTAACTGCGTAGAAAACGCGGTGTCAGATGTTACAACGACAGCATGACGAATTGAGAAGGCGGGCGTTGTCTGTCTAAAGCACAACATCCACCTGGAAATCCGAGGAAAACCAAGGAAAACGCACGTCCGGTATGGGAATGAAATGTGGGCGTTGCCATGTACCAGAAAGAAAGCTGTTTTTGGTGGGACGAAGGAATGTGTTTGTTGTTTCAGGAACTAACGATTCGTTTGTTAGCTTCCTGCCGAAATAGCCCATCAGATCAGATCCCATAAACTGCCCAGGCATCTCATAACAACTGCAGTTGTGAATAACAGCAGCATATGAACAAGACATAGCCCCATGTTTAATAAAACTAACTAACAAAAGATGGCTTACCGAACCCGAAGGTTCATCACCGAATTAACCAAAGCCCTCCACCGGACCCTGTCCTGGGCCAACAAAATCCAGTCTCCTTCAACTCCTATCTCCCATAGATCCCGCCTGACATTATCCTCCCATCTACGTCTAGGTCTCCCCAGGGGTCTCTTCCCCACAGGCTTCCCCAACCAATACCTATTGCCCCATCCATGCGCGCTACATGCCCGGCCCATCTCATTCTTCTCGACTTAATCACCCTCACAATACTGGGGGAGGAGTACAGATTTTTAAGCTCATCATTATGCAGTTTTCTCCAGACCCCATCGTCTTCAGACACTGATGATATTTACTGATGAGGTCGTGTAGTGATTTCCACAAGCCAATTCAAATGTTCCTGCTGATTCATCAAATGGAGTGTGAATAAAACGTAAACAGTCCATTAGCGAAGTTTCTATGTACTCTGAAACTTAACAGTGTTTCTTAAACGACGTTTTCACGCAGATGCAACGACAGGGATCTTCATTTTAAAGCCTGTTACTATCTGAGAAATTCTTCTCCATATGTTACATGCATTTGTCACAAACGAGGTTCGGGTTACAGAGTCACGCCGGTATAATGACCGTATTCGGTATATAGAAAATATCACTACTTCGCAATTTCTCGGTTTTTAACGGTGTCAATTATGAAGATGGTTCGCCCTGATGATACAGGCAGCAATCATCCCTGAAACGTCATGAGGAGGTCCTCGGGAGGTCTTGGATTGGTCCGGGAAAGATCCTAAACAGGTCCTTGGGCGGTCCTGGCGAGGTACTGTAGAAGATCTGGAGAGATCAAGGAGAGGTCCTGGAGAGATCCCAGGGTGTTCTGGAGATTTAGTGGAATGGTCCAGGGGTCCTGGAATGGTCCTGGACAAGTCCTAAAGTGGTCGTAGGTTAGGTGGTGTGGGTTGGGTTGGGTTAGGTCCCTGGATACTTTCTGACAGAAGTAAAAATATGTTATAACATTATGTGAAGGAAATGCTATTATGAACTATTTACAAAACAATAGTCTTATCAGCGCAGCCATATAACTGATGTAACTGAAATTCTACATCCAAAATTAAGAATCGGAAATAAAGAAATCAAACGTAAGAATGAGATAAAAATTAAGATAAAAGATTAAGCCAACAAGGAAGCTTCATCACTGCAGCAGGAAATCTTGCACGTGTTACAGACCCCCGGAACTGTGGGAAGGGTTGCAGCCTGATAGTTAGGCAGTTTTGCTAGCAGAGGGCAATGTCAGACTTTGTCTTGTCTCCTGTTGGGAGCAGCTGCAACGCGTACCTCAACATTCCTCTTGCTAAATACATAAACAATGCTACATTATTAGTCAGCTTCCAGAAACAAGACGAATCACTACTAATTCTTAGTGCTGATGTCATTTGTTTATCCTTGAAGAAAATACTTCAAGTTACCGGAAGTAAGAATGGACGGAGGAGACGTGGTACCGCTCAGATTACGAACATAACCTCACATGTTACGCTTCATCACGGTTTTTTAAAGGCGAGGATAAGATTTCGTGCGAGATTTGTATTAATTACAGCTAAAAGACTGATTAACTCCTAGGCCTAACCAGAATATCCCGCGAGGAATTTCCTGAATTGAATGAGATCATAAATCAACTTATGACGTAACAAATAAATGTGATATTTCGGGTTCTGGTTGAATGAAGGCAACAGTCTTCTGGGTTGTTGCGCCATGTAGTCTGGCCTTAAGTTTACCGACGTTTCAGAGGTGTTTGCTGCTCCATAACCGGGGAGATCACCAGGAATTGGTTTTGAGGCGTGTAAATATTCGGATTTAAACCTAGGTCGCATTAGTGGGGACGAAGTTGAGGATCTGGTGAGGACATGGGAAACAATGTGAGAAGGGTGGACCACAGCCCGGTCAGAGAAGCTTCTCTGAGCGTTCTATGAAAGTGGCAATGCTTTCTGCATTCAAGACATAGCGGAGAATCATAACTCTTCTAAGCCTACCGCGAAAAATGACATCTACTTCATTTATGGTTTCTGCACTGGAAAAGCCAACAAGCAATTGCAAGAATATCGAAGTGCCCAAACCGGAGAGTTCCTCATAAACCATCTTTCATGACGGCAGTTCACAGAGACATCTGCGGGAGAATCTCGCGTTTCCTCCCACATTTTCATCACAGATTCCTAGCAGACAAGATGAAGACCGTATTGTCGTCATGGCTGAACGCAGTTCACACCAGGGTACTAGAAGAATTTATTCACACTTTGATGTTTCTCGAATATCAGCTTGTCAATATCGGAGACTTGTATCCATATCACACTCGCCTTATTCAACACATACAATCGCGAGACTGTCGTATGTTTACAGTGAGTTCACCCAGAACTACGACTAGAAGTCATTTCCAGGACAAGCTTTAAAAAAAACTACTAGTGTCGAGCTCTTACGAACGGTATTGAATGTTTGAATTCCGTAATATACCGGGAAATCTTTGACCAGCTGAACTTCTCAAGAATTTCATCGAGTAATTTCTTTCAGTCAACTACTTAAGTAAAGTAAAGTAAAGTTTGTCCCACTATACGCCATGTAGGCGTTTGGGGTGAGAGGAGGTATAGCTCCTCTCTTCCTTGACCTCGGCACTAGATGGGGGTGAGTGGTCAGCATCACGCCCCGGCCGGCTTTACCCCCGGGAAAGGACCCCGGTACCCATTGTAGAGGAGGCTGGGTGGGCCCCAGAGCCGGTCTGGACGCAGAGGCTAGAGGAAAAATCCTCTGCCCCCGTCGGGGATCGAACCCCGGTCGTCCAGCCCGTAGCTAGTCACTATACTGACTGAGCTATCCCGGCTCCAACTACTTAAGTAATTAGTCAAATATTCAACATAAACATACATTGGAAACACAAATTAGAAGATGGCTGTCTTCTGGGTTGTAGCGCCGTGTAGTCTGTTAGAAGTTTACCGACGTTTCAGAGATCCTTACTTCCTCCATCATCAGGGCGATGACTCAAGGCACTAAAACCCAGAAGACAGCCATCTTCAAATTCACCGCCGTGAAAACTTTAAATCCTTTAACACAGATTAGTTCTTAGAAAGGAGCTTTCTGTAAGAGAACTGACAAAGTTCGATTTTACCATTCATTCGGTGAATATCCTTACTCTGGGTCTAAACTCACACCCGTGACTTTCCGAATATGAAACAGGACAACAATTTCTTGACCGCAACGTCGTATTACCGAGATCAACCCGACTTCTGAGCTGCTACGATAGTACCTGCTTTCACGTAAAATAAAGTATCTTCATAATAATTGCAGAAAACAGGATCTGAAAAATTCCATCTAAGACTAGATCTCACTAGCAGCCTCTTCCCCTCGCGTTCCGACCAGAATATCTCGTCTATGGTATCATTCTCGGTTTAATCATAAGAAGAACAGACTAGTACTAGATTTTATGAACTTACTAGTTACGTAGCCCGGTGTTTATCATCCCATTAGCTCCTGCTTCTAAGGGCCCAATTTTCTCCTTTGTACATAGTTCTCAGACACCTTGAGTTTCCTACGTCATTCATAAACAGTCTGTATATTCGTAAGACGCGTGTCCCATAGGAAAAAGACTATTTGACGATCTCCGCTTACAGAAGTACGGGGCTAGAAAGAATACACTGTGTAGAAAGAGACAGCTTGCTTTCACTGTGAGTGAAGGATAGGAGATTGAAAAGGATTCTGTTTCTAGGACTGCTGGATTGCTACATAAGATATTTACGCATGTAATCTCGACACCTAAAAGTGTCTGGACAAGGACGTACAGTGCAAGACTGGGTTAAAGGTCATAACGTGTAGCTGAGTTTAACTAGATGAAGTTTCAGGAATTAAAACGAGAAGCTGAGAATAGGGAAAACTGGAGAGCTCTTTTTGGGCAGAGCAATGGACCTGTCGTAAGACAGAACACTGAATAATAATAATAATAATAATAATAATAATAATAATAATAATAATAATAGGGTCCATTACGTAGTTTTGTGAAGACGGTAATTAGTTTGTGGGTTTTTATTAATTAATGAAACAATGTCTTTTCGTGCTGATTAAATACTCACTGCAACTTTACCATGGAATTAATCTGTTTTGGGGTTACTGGTACTTGATTAGTTAATCAGATTGTTCATGGGTTGGTAAGTTAGTTATATTTCGGAGAGGGAGTGTATGTAAGAATATTTCAGACAAGAATTTCTAGAAATAATTCATCATGTCTGCGTTTGTTCAGATGTTCCCTTCAATTCAGAAAGGCTAATCGGTACCATACACTGAAAATATTACGACGTAACTGTAAAATATTAAACGAATTATCAAATTACATTTATTCTGATTAACATTACTTTGAAATACGTAATATTTTTTCAGTGAATCTCACTTACATTATCGACATTTATTGTCCTAAAATAAAGTACGCCTCGTTATCTCGTCGTCGTCATAATTCGTCTTCAGTACCGTAATTTATACCACGAATTTTCGCCAACACAAAAGAAAACAAACGAATAATAATAGTGAGTGATGTTCCAGACAACAAAATATTTCTCCCAAAAGTTGTTCTCACAACACACATATCCCGAAAATACGTTTCATTTTATTTTGTTAAAACTCCCAGGATTTATGTCTGTCTTGTACTGAGCTAAGTGACCCCCATACCGTGCCCCAAATACTACAGCGCGAAGCTGAAAATTCATTCTTTTGGGGGTCGAATACAAGGTAGGACGGCAACTGGAAATGAAAATAGGGCGCGAAATAAATGAAATCGCAAGGAAGGGAGGAAAATAGATCTAGTTTCATCTTCTTCTTTTGAAATTTATTACAATATTTATATTTCATGAACCCTATTGTTTATTTAATTCCCTTTCTCGGTCCGTGCAGCTTGCAACCCCGGCTTCTCCTGCAGACGGTACCTCGTAAAATATAAATAATATCTTCGGACAGATAAAAGAATCGAGAGACAGGTTAGGTTACGCGGAAACTGGAGCATATCTCCTGCGATGTGGAGAGAATTATGAACTTTTTCCTCTTTCTCGCTTTTATTTTCAATCTTACTGTGATTATATTTTAATATTCAGTCGACGTAGAATGTGACTGGATCCATATCCAGCACGGCAGTGAATTTCATATAAAATATTAACACTAATCTTCTAAAATGCGACGATTTGTCTAGATGGCTTATATAGGTCACCGAAACGTCGCCGCTGACTGGTAGTCACTCATATTTTATGTGATGATAATGTTGCGTCATACTGTGTTGAATATATACTTGTTCAATTTTATCAGTTCTAATCACAATAAAATATTAAATATTAAAATATTACAATTAACATTTAAATATTTAAAATATATTAAAAAGATGTTCTATATCGAAATGTTCGATTTACATTAGAATTATTTTATTTTATTTTAATATATTTTAAATATTTAAATGTTAAATGTAATATTTTAATATTTTAATATTTAATAATAATATTTTATTGTGATTAGACTGATAAAATTGAACAAGTACATATTTTATATATTGTCACGAACTTTGAATCTCCTGTCCTGACAAACGTTCTCAGTCACTTCAGGTAATTTCTGATATAATAGCCCAAAGTTGATCAAGTCCATGTTCTCAAAAATCTTCAATTTCAGTTATTTAATTAATATTAAACATAAAGTTTTATAACCATACAAAGCAACATATAAAATCGTACATTTTTAATTCTAATCTTTATGCTTTTATTCAGCGGATGCCAAGAAATATTATGGCATATTTGATGGTACAGAATGACGTAAATGCTTTCAGTTCAGCGTTAAATTTTCCTCACTCATGATTAAGATATGCGTTAAGTGTCGGTGAAATCTATCGCGCGATTAGGTCTCTCTGATGACCTGTCAAAATCCGAGAACTTTGCTGCTCAATCTACGTCCTCGTGTCTCAAGTTCCACTCATCGTTCCAATATCGATTTACGCGTATGATCGATATGAATGCGAGACAAACGTTCCTCCTACTGGAAGATCCCAGCACAACACGTGCGATCAAATGTCAAGGTCACACATTTCGATCGGACATGCCTAATTCAAGGCCGTGTCAGTACATCAGATATGTCGTCGGCTTCTCACCGCGGAGATCTGGGTTCGCTCCAGGGTCAGTACATGTGGGATTTGCGGTGGGCAAAGCGGCGTCGTGGCCTTCGGCTTTTCCGTTTCAATATCATTCCACGATTACACCATAACCACTCGTGATATTGGCTCTTCAGCGGCCGCGGTTCTATCGAGATATATCGATACAATTTAACAAGAAAAATAAGATACAGTTCACAGCGGGTACCTTACTGAGGTTCGAACTTCGAATCATTCTGTCAGGGCGATTCTGTGATTCGGTTTTAAGAAAAATAAGAGACACGGGGGGAGGGCGGGGGGGAATGACTAGTGGCTCCTCCATCCTGGCAACGACGTAACTCATAAACGTGACGTTTTGTACGAGTGTGGAACTTCGATGACTACAGATGATGATCTAGACACGGAACACGTGACAGGAGAACAGTAAATTCTTCCAGGATGTTTGTGTCTTCGAGAGATACAGAATGGTTAAAATTGACACATTGGCTTTCGGGTGATATTATCCGGACAAAAATTTATACAGTGACCGACGCCTGTATCGTATAAATCGTGTAACACTTCTGTGTCACGTTCCTTTTCCTGTATCAGCTGTGTGGGGTTACAAAAACATTATTTCACTCCACGAAGGCCGAGTCTCTACTTACACAGTCGTGTGACCTACTGGCGGCTCTCACAGAACTTAAATACCTACACGTGTGACCCACCGGTGAACCACGTGGTAGCCAAGGACCAAATTAGTACACACACACACGTAACAAATACAAATCACTATTAAAACATCAAGAAATTAAACAATGAAACAGATGATATAAATAAACGCCATTGAACAAGTCCTCGCTGCTAGCGCGACATTTTTTTAAAACTGCTTTCAAATTCCTTTAAAAAAGGCTGATAAATGATACTCAAATTGACAGCTTTGTAAAAATCCACCCATAAATGTCCCGTATGCATTCTTATATCCATCGCATCACTACATAGAAAGTGTTGAATTTTTTTTGAAGATAAAACCAATCTCTTACATTCGGTGTACTACCGACAGGACAGACGACCCAAGTTTATTATTAATCCTGCAACATCCGATGTTAATAAGCTACAACCCTCTAAATTACGATCTTAAGTCGCATCGTATTCTCAGTTGCCAAGGAATGCAGTGGCGTCACAAAGATCGGCGGGGATGACAGTAGCCACTGGGGGGGGGGGGGGGAGAGGAAACGCTGCCCGTGGATACAATTTTGGGAAGCATCCGATGTCAAATTACTGGAATGCTTCCCTTGTGAAGTCATGCGACCAGCAACATTTTTGCTGTCCGCATTCTCCAGCAAAAGCAGTAAAGGTCACCCTGATTAATTATTCCGAGGTCCTACGGCATTCCTAGTGCGCCTTGTGGCTTTAACCCTACTTGCAACGTAGAGGTCAGAACCCCTGCTTTGGGACGTTCCGGGCTCCGATATCGGCTCGCCGTTCGTAAGGCGACTCTAGTCAATTTTTCTTCACTATCCTTGTCAAAAGAAAACAACCCATCGTATAATATTGATAAAGCTTCCTACGGATACCTCAATTCGTGACTCACCATTCTATAATATGTCTCCGCGCATAGAAGTTTCTCTGTGCCAAGTATTACGCCATAAAGGTAACACTGCTCTAGGTTATATGAATCTTACGTTTGACCTTATCTAGGGGTCATAATAATACGTGGTGTACGATATATTCATTCAGTTTGTATTGGAAACACCAAGACTTAACAAAGCAAGCTTCTTAGTAAGTATCGGATTTCTATAAAACATACGTAGCTACTCCGTAAAAACATCTTCAAAATTAACAACAATTTGGATATTTTGTGTCTTCATAGCACAACGAGAATGGGGGCGAAACCTCAAAACAAAAGTAAAACTTTAAAAAGAAAGAATTCTCTAGAAAAAATCGTCAAACGGGATCAGATTTGCGCCGATCAAAAGCAGCTAAGAAATTAGTGACGACGCCGATAGACAGAGGCAGACAGACTGAGGGTTTGACTAACTACAAATAAACTACACGTGAAACTCAAAAACAAGTGAGTTAATACAAAACAATAGCATAACCTACATGAGAAGAACGCACAGTCAACGCAAGTCAGGATCAACAAACACCTCAGACTTTGAACACAGCAAATTTGTAACTAAGAAGACGGTACTTACAGTAAGTGTTGTGTCCACCATGCATTCGACGGCATACGGCCGCAACGTCGTGGAACACGAGCTTCCATACTTCGTAACATGTCTGCATCGATGGTCACTACAGAAAGATGAAATTTTCTTGTCGAGTCTTTCACGTTAGTTGGCGAATCAAATGGAAACAATTTCTTCAGGTGTCCTGAAAGTAAGAAAAAGGTAGTTCAGGCCCAGCCAAGGATCAAATAGGCATCACACTATTTGCCCAATTTCCTTACCCTTTCTTCCGAATGTCTTAGTTCCACGTAACGACTGCACAGCACAACAGAAAAAATACTACTAATGTGCGTTGAGCTTTGGTCACTGTCGACCGTGGTATCGCGTAATGTCCGTCACGTCCGATGACGCTTGAACCCCTCACAGCCCCATTTCACGGTTACGAAATAATTCCTTTTAGAGAATTCTTCCTCTTATGAGGTCTTGTATAAATTCCTCTTTAATAATGGGCAATTTTCTCACACACCCACTAAATCTTACCTCATTAATTAATAATTACGGCTACTTAGCAGGAAAATATGTAGTTTATTTGT
The DNA here is from genome assembly GCF_977971745.1 of Zootermopsis nevadensis. Taxonomy (NCBI): domain Eukaryota; kingdom Metazoa; phylum Arthropoda; class Insecta; order Blattodea; family Termopsidae; genus Zootermopsis; species Zootermopsis nevadensis. The sequence goes on from NW_028259138.1 coordinate 13,019,792, forward strand.
ATGGCACAGAATAAAATTTACGAAGGCATAATACTTTTATAAAATTATTTTTAAAATTACTCAACTATCACGATCTCAAAGATATGCACTCAATTAATTCCACTACAAAATATTAACTAATATAGTACTTACTCCATGAAGCCGAGTCCTTCCTGAGAAGCCAAAAGTTGCTCAGCCAATCAAGAACTATCCAAAAATCTATGGAACCCTAAGGTTCATTACCGTGTTCACAAAAGCCCACCACTGGTCCCTATCCCGAGCCATATGAATCCAGCCTACACCAAATCATCCTATTTCTCTAAGATCCATTTTAATATTATCCTTCGACCTACGTCTACGTCTTCGTAGTTGTTTATATCCTTCTGGTTTGCACACCAAAACCATGAATGCATGCGGTCTACATACCATAGCAACTCCTTCGCGTAAAATGATAAATTGGTTACGAAATGTTACACATTAATAATATGATATAAACTTTTAAGTACACGATCATGGCGAAGGGTGGCGAGGAGAGGAGAAGAAGGTCTTACAAAAGCGAGTTTAACTCCTCCACAACCAAAGTACAGACACGGACATTAACACATTCTAATAGTTGATGTAACTAAAACCCATTCTGAATAAGAAACTTCTCAGTCACTGGTGTTTTGGACAATTATTTTTTGCTTGGATTCCGGTGGGGATATTTCGGAGCGACGGCGGGCCAGAGAATCTGACGAGAAAAATTCAATCCTTCAAATACGTGTTGAAGATTCATCATTTATTATTCATGGATTAACACAGTTTATAACTAAATACAAATGACTAATTACAGCAATCGTAATTGTAGCTAAATGGTACACTAAATAGCAAGATTACCTTCAATGTTATCCAAGACCTAGAAGCAGAGGGTCATCGCATATTTTAAAAGCACCAAGGTAGCCGGTGAGGATTCAACTGCTTACCCCCTGAATAAACGTGCAAGTCATTATCGATACGACAACCTCCTCGATAATCCAAACTCTTAGTGTTTCGTCGTGAAATTCGGAAGGGCACGTGTTTTCAGGGTTCACGAAAGTCTTGTCTTGGTGATGAGTAGGCTCGCGGTTTCGCTCTGCCGGGTGAGGCGAATGGCTTGAGAGCAAGACCGCTCCTCTCTAATTAAATAACTAATTAAGCAGTCGTAACTATCTAAGTAACTTAACTAACAAACTGCATGGCACACCGTCTTCCATACTTGGTATTCAGTTGATGATGAACCGCCATGTTGTTTTTTCTTAAGCCAGAGTTTCACCCCGCTCATTAAAAGTCCGCCACAATCCCTTATCCTGCAGCAGGGTAAACAATTTCTCTCCGTGTCGCTTTCAAATAATTCTCCCGATCTCTCAGCTGGTTTCTCCATGACTTTTCACAATTAAAATGTTAAATTATTTATTAGCATAATGCATGCTACATACCCATTAGTCTATTTTTTTAAAATAAATCGCTTTAAAAGAATCAATCTCTCCCTGACACCATTTTATCCAGTTTTCCCCACCCACATTTCAATGGCCTCTTGTTCTTATGTATGTTTCCTTGCATTAACTGTTACAAACAATTACGCACATCCTCCTAACCCCGAAATATTTTAACATTTATTAAGGAATCCAGCGATGAACTTTATGTGATCCTCTATTCTGGCACTCGTTCGCTGGCCAGTTCTTTACGCGAATGAAGAGAGCAAGTAATGTCATCATTTCGACCAAGTTTTCCACCGATTTCTTGCAACTTTGTATAACTCACTGCTTATTACCTTCATTTACCTGATATCACATTGTAAACATAATTATGCTGTAATTTTCTTTCAGTGTTAACTCTTTGAAGCCTCACGTTAACCTAAATAATAATTAAGTATTTATCTCCTACCTACGCGTCTCTATTAAAATGATCGACTCATTAATGCTATATAAAGATATTATATTTCATAAGATAATATAGTTGCGTCATATTGTGAAATTTAATTAATTATTCGGATTTGTCCGTCTAATCACAATTCATATTTAAAATTTACAATTAAGATAATTAAAATATCATTTTATGTTCCTCATCGAACAATCGATTTACAATTGGAACATCTTTTTACAACATGTTTCGGTTTCTATATAAACCATCTTCAGGTGTAAAAGTTAAAATTATAAACTTAAAACTTAATTACAATTTCTGATATGCATCTTTTTGGTGATGTTCACTTCCAGATTCATTTTTATATTGGAGTGAATGTTTTTGGAGTGAATGTCTTTTGATGTTCTACATGATCAGTAGTGAACCACATCTGTTCGGATACGTTAGTACTTCCAGACACATTAAGATGTATCTACACTCTCATCTTTGGCCGATATAGAACATCAAAAAACATTCACTCCAAAAACATTCACTCCAATATAAAAATGAATCTGGAAGTGAACATCACCAAAAAGCTGCATATCAGAAATTGTAATTAAGTTTTAAGTTTATAATTTTAACTTTTACACCTGAAGATGGTTTATATACAAACCGAAACATGTTGTAAAAAGATGTTCCAATTGTAAATCGATTGTTCGATGAGGAACATAAAATGATATTTTAATTATCTTAATTGTAAATTTTAAATATGAATTGTGATTAGACGGACAAAATCCGAATAATTAATTATATTTCATCTAAAAATCATACGAGACCCATAAACACATTCAGTAAAAAATATAATGTAGAATTACTGAATGTTAAAGTCGATGTGTCATTACTGTTTAGGTGAAATATTATCCATCAGAAAACTGTTTCAAAAAATAACTGAAAGGTATAATCCAAGAGTATTTTATGCTGTAGACAAATTTAAAGAATCAAGGGAGTCTTTTTAAAAGGAAATTTATTAAGTTCAACTTCAGGGACACACGAGGATGGAAGATCAAGGCACCAAACCGCTCTGATACGTTGTGAACATTTTACACCACGGCACGGCGCCACAATCAGAACACTACAATTCACAACTCTTACCGTGATCTCCAAAAGCTAAATAACTTAACTAGACAGATTCGGAGATGCAATATGCAGAATGGCGGACAGGAAAATCTCTCAATTATGTATCAATGTTAAGCTCTTCGTGGAAGGAACGCATTAATACAGGATGGACTTGCGTATACAGCCTCGTTCTCGGCGAAATTGCTGTGGCTTCGAATACACAAGAAGAATTTTGCAAGGCTGGAGAGACAGCTTTAGGAAAGGGCAGGACACTTTGACAACAGAACCATTAGATGAACGGTGAACAAATATATAAACTATATTACAAATATATATACTATATTTACTAGACGATGGATAATATCCAAGGAAATTTTTATTCAATTGACTCTTCACCATCGTCAAGAAGTTTTAGATTTGATAAATATATAAACCATAAACACATAATAAAGGATGAGAAAATTTAATCAGGGTTTGATATCGAAATATAGATCGTGAGGTCATTTATGTGCATCGTACTTGGATGATTGTCATTTGATGACTTGGAACAAAGTCACGTGTTTTTTTTGTAAATACTTCGCACTCACAAAAAAAAAATTAAAATAGAGAAATTATTGGTTACTTCTGCCATAACACTTTGCCAATTTATTTAAAATATCGTACGAGTGGTCCATAAGAAGCTCCGTAGATCACTCTGACTTTGTTTTACTTCAAGAAGTGTCCTTATTTATCATGTACCTAATAAAATTCGTTTTTGAAGAATTTTATCTAGCATAAATATGAAACTCAATGCGTTCTTACAGATGTAATTAGTGTAGACCTATTCCCAGTCTACATTTAACTCAACGAGGGTAAAGTAGGAAGGAACATTAAGGGTGTCTTTTACCTTACCACCCAACCCAATATTAGATTTATGAGAGGACGACTTGCAGCAATGTTCACCTCTTGAGCGCCTAATTAAATATGAGGGGGAGACATTATGCACTGTACTGCTATGTCAACAGCAGAGCTGTCTGAAGTCTAAAGGCTCTGAAAAGTGCGTAAGAATATGTAAAATTGCAACTGCTTGTATTCCAACATGGAGTAAACACTTCGCATTTCTATTATCACATTCACTGCCGCTGAGAATGTAAATTAATACAGCCGACGGCACAAAATTTATTGTTCATATTTTATAGCAGTAAATAAGTTATGGGGTGACAGCAAGATTTCTGGGCAGAACTCATAAAGCATATTTTTCTAGTCATACAAATCGCTTCGCTCGCAACCAGCTGTTAATGTTAGATTTTTGGAAAATGTGAATTTATAATCTGCCAATGAAATGCATTATATATGAGATGATAATGTTGCGTCATATTGTGATGATTATAATTGTTTAATTTTAACCGTCTAATCACAATAAAATATTTTATTAATTATTAAAATATTATTACTACAATTAACATTTAATATTTTAAATATTTAAAATATTTAAAATAATCACAATAAAATATTTTATTAAATATTAAAATATTATTACTACAATTAACATTTAATATTTTAAATATTTAAAATATTTAAAATAATCACAATAAAATATTTTATTAAATATTAAAATATTATTACTACAATTAACATTTAATATTTTAAATATTTAAAATATTTAATTTTTTTAAATATTAAATGTTAATTGTAGTAATAATATTTTAATATTTAATAAAATATTTTATTGTGATTAGACGGTTAAAATTAAACAATGCATTATATAGTTTATGAGTCATGCGATCTGAACTACTGTGCAAATGATCGTGGTCAATGGTCCAATCAGGTCACATTTTCTATTAATGCTTGTAATTTTAAATATGTTACAGTATTTTATTACTGTAATTAAGTTATTATTATTTATTTACAGGTTCTTTGTAAAAAAAATCGATTATAACCTCAACGTATAAACGTCGAATTACGATTTCGTAGGCATGCTTATAATATTTCTGCACATAAAATTTAACACGCCTACCTTCAATGGTTCAATGTTTATTGCTGTCAAAATACAACAAAATTAAATGTTCGCACTCCCGCCATCTTTTTTTTTCACTCTACAAACGATTATCGTAAGAAATTCGCATGGTCTTCAATAATCTGTTAACATGCATAATTTTAGGACCCTATTAGGTTGCACTAGGGTCACTCCCACCTCAGAAGTTCGCATTTCCGCGTATGTAATATTACCAAGTGAAAGAATTTTAAAAACATGAGTCCGTGGTTTCGTCTCATGCCCCGTGCGAACCAAACTTCGTGAAAATCGGTCAAAACCTATTCAATAGCCGAAAGTTGGGCACAAACACGCAGAGACCACGGACTGTCTTCTGGGTTGTAGCGCCATGTTCTCTGGTAGAAGTTTACCAACGTCTCAGAGGTCCTTGCTGCCTTCATCATCAGGGCATCCTGAGGAAAACCGTCTTTGTACTCACCGCAGTGAAGACCTCATATCCTACATGTCTTAAGCCTGCTTGTATCCTGAAGGAATAATGATTAGGCAACAATTTTATTTATATGTGTCCAATGACTGTACTGTAGGCGAGCCTAGACCCGTCTACATTTGCCATGACAACGCAGATGGATTCTAAATCAAAACAACTGCCTACCGAGGACCGACGTTCTCACTCTGTACAACAAATGAGCCAAATATTCTGATTTTTGACAAAGAGTAGAGCAAAAACTTCGCGACAAAGTAACTCTGTACCTAAAAGAGATAAACATGTGATTTCACGAACAACAGCATTGCCGTGCTTTTAGCTAGCATGTACCATTCAAATCTGCGGTCGTGTGATTTTTCTGGACCAAGCCATTCTACAACTGCACTATACGTAAAGTGGCCTATCTCTTTCTCTCTACCTCGTTCAGTTTATGGCGATCACGGGGAAAATTGTTTTGATGGTATCGTTCGAAACTCGTGATCGGATTCCACAATAAATTCAAATTGTAGAAAGATGCAATTCTTGAATTCATTACGTCTGAAGCCACGAGAAAAATATCGTACATTACATCGGAACTTGCAGAAATTGAATATTTTGGAACAGCGTACGGAATAACTACACACACTTGCTTACACATACACCGGGCGAGTGCAAGTGTTCTCTAAGTGCATGCAGGGAATTCGGTCGCTAGATAGCAGCACTAGCTGAAAAATAGAATGGAGTTCTCTCGCCTTACTCCTTAGGACCAGATCAGACGAGTGCTCCCTACGTATGTATTTATTTTATTTGGTGTTCTGTCTGACGAGAGGTCCATATGAACAGGATCCTTCCATCCTTTTCTCTTCTCGGACTGGGACCTGTTCATATACGTTCTTGGCAGATGATCCAGAAGTGGTTTGCCATTGCCTTCTTCTGTGTGTGAATGGAGTAATTGTTGGGATGCCACGGAGGAAAACTCCGTGTTGCCTAGACCACGGCCTTGCCCAACACAAGTTATAAATTCGGGCACCGCCGGGAATCGAACCCGAGACCCCAGGATTCCAAGGCCAGCGTTCTAACCGCTAGACCAGCGATTAAGTCAGATATAAGTTTCACGTAAAGGAGGGGTTACATGCATTGAATTTAACCAAAATTAAATTAAATTCTATAATTTGCACTATGAAAAACCCTGAAACCTAATTTCTTGGTCTCCTTCCGTATTTTTGAAGAATGGACGGACAGACGTATGACGCGATCTCGACATTATGAGTTCGTTTCATCCACTTCGTGCAAATACCTAAAACGTTCAGCTGCATCGATCACAGCAGAAGACAAGCGAAATGAAAACGGGATGTTTAAACTGACATAATGTGCTAAGGTCCCATTCTTTCATTTCAAACTTTTCATCTGCTCCAATCGTCAAAGTCACACCCTGGTGGCGGTTTCAAGAACTTCTGATTCCATTACTGCCTCCTTCATCAGGAGGCGCTGGTTACTCAGTCACGAGACAAACGTGATCTTCAATTCTATGAGATTTAGAAGCAAGAAAGTATCGTAAAATAATCCGGGTTAAGTGTACACGCCAGCCAGGTGCCGGAGGCAGTTATGTGGGTGTGTTGATTTTGTGTGGCTACCAGCATTAAACCCCGTTTTATTTATGTCTCGTGATTAAATATTTAGAGAAGCGTCTGTAATAAAGTTGAACAGCAAACCGAGTGGAGCCAGAGAAATGTTCACGCTGTGCTGATCATGAAAATAGAACATAAAAATCTTTCAATGAAAGACAATTTAAATAGGCCAGTTTAAACCACAATTCTGTAACATAATAGTCAGGTTTGTGTGTTGGAGCATTATACAATTTCTGAAAAAGATTAAGGATGATGATTTATCATGTATGGCCCTTTCGAACCAGAAAAAGTCCTAATTTAATGAAGGAAAAAAGTATCAATTTACACCTGATGATAAACAATAACACAACAATTTTATTATACGTGCAGTGTGTATCCTGGTAACACAACCCAGTCATTACTAAATTTCTCGGACTACAGCAACTTTGCTAAGTGTTAGTCAGGTGGTTAAAACTCTTTGTTAACCAGTTCATGCTGTCTCCAGATTCCAAACAGATCGACGTTTCAGAGGTGCTTCCAGCTTCCACTATCAGCTCGTCTCTTACTTAGCCACTTAACAGTCTTGTTAGTATGAAGATTTCCGTCTTCTGGGTTGTTGCGCTGTGTAGTCTGGTCGATGTTAACCAACGTTTCAGAGGTCATACTGCCTCCATCATCAGAGTATGAAGATTTCTGTCTTCTGGGTTGTTGCGCTGTGTAGTCTGGTCAATGTTAACCAAAGTTTCAGAGGTCATACTGCCTCCATCATCAGGGCGATGAGTATGAAGATGCCTGTCTTCTGGGTTGTTGCGCTGTGTAGTCTGGTCGATGCTAACCAACGTTTCAGAGGTCATACTGCCTCCGTCATCAGAGTATGAAGATTTCTGTCTTCTGGGTTGTTGCGCTGTGTAGTCTGGTCAATGTTTACCAACGTTTCAGAGGCCATACTGCCTCCGTCATCAGGGCGATGAGTATGAAGATTTCCGTCTTCTGGGTTGTTGCGCTGTGTAGTCTGGTCGATGTTAACCAACGTTTCAGAGGTCATACTGCCTCCGTCATCAGAGTATGAAGATTTCTGTCTTCTGGGTTGTTGCGCTGTGTAGTCTGGTCGATGTTAACCAACGTTTCAGAGGTCATACTGCCTCCGTCATCAGGGCGATGAGTATGAAGATGCCTGTCTTCTGGGTTGTTGCGCTGTGTAGTCTGGTCGATGCTAACCAACGTTTCAGAGGTCATACTGCCTCCGTCATCAGAGTATGAAGATTTCTGTCTTCTGGGTTGTTGCGCTGTGTAGTCTGGTCAATGTTTACCAACGTTTCAGAGGCCATACTGCCTCCGTCATCAGGGCGATGAGTATGAAGATTTCCGTCTTCTGGGTTGTTGCGCTGTGTAGTCTGGTCGATGTTAACCAACGTTTCAGAGGTCATACTGCCTCCGTCATCAGAGTATGAAGATTTATGTCTTCTGGGTTGTTCCGCTGTGTAGTCTGGTCGATGTTTACCAACGTTTCAGAGGTCATACTGCCTCCGTCATCAGAGTATGAAGATTTCTGTCTTCTGGGTTGTTGCGCTGTGTAGTCTGGTCGCCCTGATGACGGAGGCAGTATGACCTCTGAAACGTTGGTTAACATCGACCAGACTACACAGCGCAACAACCCAGAAGACGGAAATCTTCATACTCGCCGTTGTGAAAACCTCAAGTCTTACAATCTTGTTAGTAATTCAGCGAGTCAATCAGACGCTTAGCCTGTCCTTTAATTAAGCATCCCTTTAACTCCCTTAACAAATAATAAAGACAGATGGGCAGTCAGGCTGTCAGATTCCTAGATGACTACGCAGTCCATTACCAAACGAGTCAGTCAGATTATCAAGATTGCAGTCACTTGACTCTAGCTCGGCTACGGCACTCAGCGTGATCTGTTATGTTTTTTATCTTGTTCAGCCAGCGAAATATTTCTTGTCTCGCATGAACACGAAACACGAACCAAGATAAATTGTAGCATCGATAGTGCCCCATTATGTACTGATATTGATAGTCTAGTGGGAAGACTACTTTTCTTACAGCTGCATCTAACCCGCTAAGATAGAGAACTTCTTGTCAAACACAACAACCGAGCTTCACAGCGTGTCTCGAAGTTCTGAGCCCTTATTGACATAAAACTTGGCCCTCGTCATGCCACACGCAGGGTTCTCAACGACACAGACTACGCAGAATCGGACTCAATTGTCTGTTCCTCTACTTGGCTTCACCATCATCCATCACGTTTGCTTTTCTACAATCATTTCGGTACTTACGAGGTGCGATCGGAAAGTTTCCAGACTGCGCGTATAAAAAAAAAAAAACCCGTACACTTATCTCAGGTATTAAATTCATCCATCACCCTCGAAGTAGTTCCCCTGGGAGTGAACACAACGATCCCAGCGCCGCTGCCAAGGCTAGAAGCATCCCTGGAAATCTTTCTTTGTCAGCCTGTCAAGCACCATCTGCGATTCTGCCTGAATCTCTTGCCAAAGACTCGCCAAAACGGCTACGGAAACCTATGAAATGCTAAAGCAAGCATTTGGGGAGTCCGCAATGGGTCGTGCACAAACTTTTGTGTGGCATTCACGTTTTAAAAATGGCCGAACCTCTGTCGATGATGACGAGCGTTCTGGACGACCATCTTCGAGCACAACGCCCGAAAATGTTACGAAGATTCGGCAGGCCATTCACGAAGATCGACGCCGTACCATCAACGACTTGTATGTACGAAAAATAGGCTGTATTATTGGGGCTGCTAACACAATTATAAGACCCACGACGATTTCCTCTTATTATATCGGCGTGATCTTTTTGTGGGTTGTTTTGCAGAGGGACTAGTATTGGCAAGACCCCAAGTTGATCCCGTTAGGGGGTGGTGAGCGTAGAGGCGTTGTTTGGACGACCAACCCTCTCTCTCGGTCAACGTGTAGGCCTACATACCAAGTAGCTGAAACGACGGACAGAAAATGGGAGAAGTTTAGAGTCTCTGTGTCTGGACTCTACTTCAAAGTTTACCGAATTCAGTAAATTCGTCTGCACTTGGACAGCAGACCTCCCACAAAAAAAAGCAAGGCCTCTTCCAGACTCTAAAAGAAAATAAATTTTATTTTTACGACGAAGAATAAATATGTCAATACAATGTACCTTTAAGGCATTCGATGTTGTTGGTGCGGGAAAGCCATCTTTGTGTTTCACATCTTACAGCGCTGGGAATACGTTTCTTCATTAAACTTATTCATGCTACGTACAAACAGGACAATTCCATTAGTACAGATTGTCTACACCTGAAACAGAACTTCGCTCCGTCGCCATGATAATAACTAACATAAAGAAGAAACGATTGGGTGCACGTTTTGGTTTCTTAGCTGAAGTGGTTCATTAAGTGCCATCACAAAACAGCAACCTACTTGCCTACAGATTATTTTTTTTTTATTTTAACTACAACACAATAAAAGGACTATTCAAAAAACTGTTACCATTTTTAAGTTATTTTAAAACTCGCATTTCACGAAAATAAAATATGAGACGCACATGCCATGTTCACCGCAGAAGTTCGCACGACATCCAATGTAATATAACTAACAGTACAAGATTAAGTATATTATATAATCTAACAAAAGAGTAGCCTGAAACAGCCAGAGTAATATAATAAATTGTTATCAGTAAATTATATCTCGTATGAGTTACGTGGATCGAAGGGACGCATTCAAACGCGTCTTGGTAAAGTCTGGACAGACAGGGGAATAATATTAATATGGTTTCTGAGCAAACACGTTTTGAGGATGTGAGCTGGGCTGAAATGCTCAGTCGGATGTTTTTAATGCCGGCGAGGAACCTTTCTTTGTGTGTCCCGACAAGAACTGATGGCCAGCTGGAATTAGATGATGATGAAGATTCTATCTTCGTTTGACTCCTGAGCGGTGGCGCTGTGTTGCCTTGTAGATAGATACCGACGTTTCGAAGAAACATAGTCTCTCTGCCCTGAGGATACTTTGGTATATACAAACAATTGTTCATGATATTACAACTAAGAATACTAACATCGACATTTTCATGGCCACCAGAAAGTCAAACTTCATGAATTAAGACCGTGTTTTAAGGAACTTTATTCACCCGTCCGATTTCGTAAATGCGCACTTTGTAAGAAACATTTCTTATGTATCATAAACTGGTGAATCTGTTTTCAAACGAACAGAAACCAGCAGTTACTAGTTTGTAGCTCACAGTAAATACTTTGGTCCAAGGTGAGACGAGACCCTGAGCTATGTCCAACCTCAGAAACTTGTCTTCGCGTTATCTCGACACACCAATAAAATATGTTTTTTTTTTTTGCAAAATTTCCCGCTTTCCCAAAAGGAATCTCCGCAACATTTTTACTAGTTTCTCTTCTCCACATCTCAGCCTCCTTCGTTCTTCTTAGGCCCAAATATCTTCCAAGAATTTCTTTTCCCCCAACAATTTGTACTTCGTATCCCTGCCGCGAAGTTTCGCAGCAATAAATAAAATTAATAAATTTAAAAAGAGGGTTTTTTTTTGGGAAGTTGACGACATGGTAGAAGTTTCTGAACAAACAGCAAAAAATTTTAAACATGTATATTGCTCCCTTAACTTAACCACGTGTGTCATTTATTTTGAAAATATTTCAAAATGTATCCAAGGTAAAAATGAGAAATACATATCGACCATAAGTCAGACTAAACTGGAATATCATTCATACGAGAAGTAGGATTTGATAAATTACTCTTTCTTTCCACATTTCCTCTCCTTTATCGTGGTTATAGCAATTAACTCTGTAGAATTATTAAAACAACATCAAAGAGGGAGCTCCTCTTCTGTAACTACTTGCCTTCTCTTTTGAGCTTATTTTCCGAAGTGTTGGGTAGGTTTGAACCAAGACCTGAGTATGATAAAAACAGTGAAGATTGCTAGCTCTTTAATTTGATTTCTAAAATTTGGTCATTAACGTTTTGCTTTTGTTTTATTAAAACTTCATATTCAGCAGAAGTGTGTAGATGGAAGATTGTCGGAGCGGCAAATTACTGAACGAAAACACGAGATACTTTTCACGCAGAACAAGGTCTGGGCGAAGCATTCGAAGGCTTGTTCACAAGTTCGGTACAATTTCACATAGGTGACGAATTAACTAACGAACCAATTAGCTAACAAATTAACTAATTAATTCACTCTGTCCGCGATGGTTTTTCACCGCCGTGAGAAACTCGAGGCTCATGAAATTAATTCACTAATGAACGATCTGAGAAGCTGTATGACTGTTTGACTAATTCTGTAATTAACCAACTAAATGCTTATATTGTCAGCTAGTTAGTAGATTAGCCTAGTAATAATAAATGTTAAGACAGCATATTCCTTCGAAATATGGTATTACCTCAGAATTCGACGCAATAAATCAACAAATTTACCAGCCCTGTGACCACATGCAACCGAAGAATCAACACCGCTGACAAAGAGATTTATTCGCATTGAGACAACATTTTTATTCCCCGTTCGATTTCAAAAACCACTCAGCTCTCAACTAATTTCGACAAAATTTCGTATTTGATTTAAACACTTAAATGGAACACTTGTTACTTTATTCGAACTTTTAAATGTAACCTTATGAAAATTCCCAAAACTCCTCAACATGTAAATATGCAATTTAATGGTAAAAGCAAATAGCTTGTGCACCATGCCATAAAAGTGTATGGTGACGCGAAGGTAAATCTCCACCCACCTTTAGAAAACAGCACTATATAAAGTAATCAGCTAAAAGGTCAGGCAGCTTTAACCGGGATAAAGCTGCCCATTTTACATGAGGCTGGATGAACCCCAGATAAAGTCTGGCGGTTGCAATGGAGAGAAAAATTACCCCATCCCTTGCAAGGATAAAGACTGACAAACCTAAAACACTTACAACCCGAATGTTATTAGGACCTGGAACTTAACAAACGCTTTAAGGCGGCAAATATTTAACGAAATGCAAGAAAAACTGTCAACCTCTCCGGTTCCTTACGACATTTCAGTGCCGTGTCCTTAATAACCAGTGTCAATGACAATTAACAATGCGAAACAGAAAATAAAGTAGGCTGTCTTCTTGGTTGTAGCGCAGTGTAGATGACGATGGAGGCAGTAAGGACCTCCAAAACGTCGGTAAACCTCTACCAGACTACATGGCGCTACAATCCAGAAGGCAGTCATCTTCAGAATCACCGCCGTGTACACCTCAAATCCTACTTATAAAACGAAGTATTGGAAAAATTACTTCTGTCCTAGAGGTGGGAACGGCTTTAAAAGTCAAAAGACCACTCGAAATTACGAAGTCGACGTTTGAATATTTCCATTCTTACTGTGTGATTTATTTTATTTATTTAGTGCTCTGTCTGACGACAGGTCCATATGGACAGGATCCTTCCATCCTTTTCTCGGACTGGGACCTGTTCATATACGTTCTTGGCAGATGATCCAGAAGTGGTTTGCCATTGCCTTCTTCTGTGTGTGAATGGAGTAATTGTTGGGATGCCACGGAGGAAAACTCCGTGTTGCCTAGACCACGGCCTTGCCCAACACAAGTTATAAATTCGAACCCGAGACCCCAGGATTACAAGGCCAGCGTTCTAACCGCTATACCACCTCATCTTATTATTATTTAGTGTTCCGTCTGACGACAGGTCCATACGAACAGGATCCTTCCATCCTTTTCTCGGACTGGGACCTGTTCATATACGTTCTTGGCAGATGATCCAGAAGTGGTTTGCCATTGCCTTCTTCTGTGTGTGAATGGACTAATTGTTGGGATGCCACGGAGGAAAACTCCGTGTTGCCTAGACCACGGCCTTGCCCAACACAAGTTATAAATTCGAACCCGAGACCCCAGGATTACAAGGCCAGCGTTCTGACCGCTAGACCACCTCATCTTATTATTATTTAGTGTTCCGTCTGACGACAGGTCCATACGAACAGGATCCTTCCATCCTTTTCTCGGACTGGGACCTGTTCATATACGTTCTTGGCAGATGATCCAGAAGTGGTTTGCCATTGCCTTCTTCTGTGTGTGAATGGAGTAATTGTTCGGATGCCACGGAGGAAAACTCCGTGTTGCCTAGACCACGGCCTTGCCCAACACAAGTTATAAATTCGGTGATGAACTTCTTAAGACTGCGTTCAACACATTGCCGACATCATGTCTGGCATTGAAAAACAGATTATACGAACATACACCTCGATAAATAAGAAATAAAGAAAGACGATAATTTACAGCGCAAAAATATTTATTAATCCTCGAGAATAAAGGGACACATTACGGCACCAGCAATTCTCGACACCACCTCCCCCTTCTTGCACTGAAAGGAGACGAATTTATTATTGTGAACGCCGCTGGCCCTCTTAATTTGTACGTCAGATGCCGTCTAACTAAAGTTCTACACGGTTTTTTCTTCAGTCCCTCCAACAGAATTCCGAAGTATTTGACTTCAAACAACCCATTACCATCTAATTCCAAATCTTTATCTACTTATACGTAATTTGAGTTTTCTCTTTGATTACGAGCTCTCTAACCACAGCAACTGAAACGTAGTCGTCAAACAACTGAATTATCTATTATCTACCGGTGCTATATTTAATCACGTTAATAGGATTTGAGGTTTTTACGGCGGTGAGTTTGAAGATGGCTGTCATCTGGGTTGTTGTGTCGCGTAATCTCGTAGAGGTCTTCAACATATAAGCGCGTTCAAAATATTTTGGTTACAAATATGTAAATCAGATTCCTGCATTCGTTTGTAGCGACTGAATAAAACAATTTAAAACCAGTCGCTTGTCAGGCCAGAGATTCGGACCACCTGACAATAAGGCCATGTGCATTACGGCACGAACAACGTGTTGTGTCGAAGGTAAATTAAAAGCTGACGCTCTGCACTTTACGCCTACAGCAGTGATCTAATCTCGATGGGATGTTTATCGGCAAATGATGTTGCGTGCTGACTGGAGGAGTGACGGCGCCAGAGTCTGATGAACGATCGTAAACTTTCAGCAAATCGAGATCTCCGCTAATTTGCCGGCTGGCGCCACTGCGGCGAACAAGTGATTGTTCTTACTCAACCTACTTTTCTTTAAAGGGAATTAAGGCTTATTACATCATTAAACAATTATGTATTTGAAGATTTCCGTCTTCTGGGTTGTTGCGCTGTGTAGTCTGGTCGATGTTTATGAAGCTTCCAGAGGTCATACTGCCTCCATCATCAGGGCGATGAGTATGAAGATTTCTGTCTTCTGGGTTGTTGCGCTGTGTAGTCTGGTCGATGTTAACCAACGTTTCAGAGGTCATACTGCCTCCATCATCAGAGTATGAAGATTTCTGTCTTCTGGGTTGTTGCGCTGTGTAGTCTGGTCGATGTTAACCAACGTTTCAGAGGTCCTACTGCCTCCGTCATCGGGGCGATGAGTATGAAGATTTCTGTCTTCTGGGTTGTTGCGCTGTGTAGTCTGGTCGATGTTAACCAACGTTTCAGAGGTCCTACTGCCTCCGTCATCAGGGCGATGAGTATGAAGATTTCTGTCTTCTGGGTTGTTGCGCTGTGTAGTCTGGTCGATGTTAACCAACGTTTCAGAGGTCCTACTGCCTCCGTCATCGGGGCGATGAGTATGAAGATTTCTGTCTTCTGGGTTGTTGCGCTGTGTAGTCTGGTCGATGTTAACCAACGTTTCAGAGGTCCTACTGCCTCCGTCATCGGGGCGATGAGTATGAAGATTTCTGTCTTCTGGGTTGTTGCGCTGTGTAGTCTGGTCGATGTTAACCAACGTTTCAGAGGTCCTACTGCCTCCGTCATCAGGGCGATGAGTATGAAGATTTCTGTCTTCTGGGTTGTTGCGCTGTGTAGTCTGGTCGATGTTAACCAACGTTTCAGAGGTCCTACTGCCTCCGTCATCAGGGCGATGAGTATGAAGATTTCTGTCTTCTGGGTTGTTGCGCTGTGTAGTCTGGTCGATGTTAACCAACGTTTCAGAGGTCCTACTGCCTCCGTCATCGGGGCGATGAGTATGAAGATTTCTGTCTTCTGGGTTGTTGCGCTGTGTAGTCTGGTCGATGTTAACCAACGTTTCAGAGGTCCTACTGCCTCCGTCATCGGGGCGATGAGTATGAAGATTTCTGTCTTCTGGGTTGTTGCGCTGTGTAGTCTGGTCGATGTTAACCAACGTTTCAGAGGTCCTACTGCCTCCGTCATCAGGGCGATGAGTATGAAGATTTCTGTCTTCTGGGTTGTTGCGCTGTGTAGTCTGGTCGATGTTAACCAACGTTTCAGAGGTCATACTGCCTCCGTCATCAGGGCATTGAGTATGAAGATTTCCGTCTTCTGGGTTGTTGCGCTGTGTAGTCTGGTCGATGTTAACCAACGTTTCAGAGGTCATACTGCCTCCATCATCAGAGTATGAAGATTTCTGTCTTCTGGGTTGTTGCGCTGCGTAGTCTGGTCGATGTTTAACAACGTTTCAGAGGTCATACTGCCTCCATCATCAGAGTATGAAGATTTCTGTCTTCTGGGTTGTTGCGCTGTGTAGTCTGGTCGATGTTAACCAACGTTTCAGAGGTCATACTGCCTCCATCATCAGAGTATGAAGATTTCTGTCTTCTGGGTTGTTGCGCCGTTTAGTCTGGTAGACGTTTACCGACGTTTCGGAGGTCCCTGCTGCCTCTGTCATCGCCCTGATAATTAAATTATAGGATGAAAATGCAAAAGGAGAACGTTCACTTCCTGTCGGAACAGACTGTACTCTGATGGCCATTTATACCAGAACAGTTTGGTGAGTTTCATAGTTGTGTAATTGGAAGTTGAAATTGAAACTTGCGGAAACTAAGAGAACAAAGTTTTTTTAAAAAAATTGAATACTGTTCTGTTTAAAAACAATAAACCACACGCATTTGTTCACCGCCATTGCTTGTTTCACGCAAGCGTCCATATTTGCCTGGCTTCAGGAAGGCAAGCAGTCTTACAGTTTCATTTATGTTGTGTGTCTTACAATCTAAAGTAAATTGACTTACGTTTACAAGTTTAAAGGCAGGCGCCATCTGGGATCAGCCTGATTGTTTCGTGGCATTCCTCAGGCTCTTCAGAAAACTACCTGGATATGGCCTTACAGTAGGCTACGGCCACTTCCATTCTTTCAATTCATCATTTATAAACAATTCATCTTTCCATTTACAAATATCCTTCATATACATAATGCAGTTGTAAATATTTAAAATATAAACAGATAAAACAGGAGTTCAATGAAAATAATAATGGAGTCTAACATAGGTAGGCGTGTATTTATTATATACACTTAAGTTTATGATTCTTTAAGCTGTGAAGTGCCGAGCGATGCTTCAGAGTGCCGACAGATTTGCGTCTTATCTGCAGCACCTCTGAACAAATGGAAGGAAATGCAAGAAACGTGGATGAGAGTTAGATCGATAGTGGACTGTCTGTCCGTCCGTCCGTAAAGCACGACCAAACAGAGTTTAACCGGATGTGTAACCTTCTCAGGGAGGCATAAATTGGTAGACAGAACTTTATTCGGTCTTCGTCCGCGCTCTGTTCGACGTGAGGGGTAGAGAACTCTACCTCTCTTGAGAATTAGGAACCAGTGCTGCACTCTGTACGTGCCGGAGTGCGATAACAGTTCCAAGAAGACCGAAGGAAAAGTTTTTGGTCTTGCGAAGGGACAGCCTTTATTTCTTTCAATGTTAACTCAGGAACGAAACGCATTTCGTTCAGAAAGTGTTTGCAGATAGGAATGAAACGTTTCCTGTGTTCAGATAACGGGGAAATCCTTAATTCATCCGCCATAATTACATTTGGAAACATAAGTCAGCAGCGCCGTGATGTTCTCAACAGATAGAAACAAGTTCAAAAGAGCCCTTCAATCGCAGTACAAGAGACAAGGACGACGATGTACTTTTCTGCCCTTTTAAAGACGAAGTTTGGCTTCTTATACTCTAAAATATGACTATAAATTAATCCCAAGGGACCTGAAAATTCTCCCTTCCAAGACAGTATTCCTTTAACGGAAGACAGACTTACTTCTAAGGAAAAGTGTTTATAAAATATTCTATAATCCATGCACGCGGAAACGCGCGTATTAATAATGTAAAATTGTTTAATATAAGAGAAGACCTTAAACCCATTTAAACGTGTTTTATAAAACTTGTTTAAACCGCATATGAACCAACATTTATGAGGATACATGTTCGAATAATTTCTACAGAAACTTAAGCTTTAGTCGTATATCAACAAACCAGAACAACTTACGTTCCTGTAAAACTAATGATAAGTCTTAATATATTTCGTCTTTGAGGAATGTGAACACAGTTCGTCAGCGACCAATTGCAGTAACAAGCACTTCGACCTTTATGGCTCAATTCATATTTGAAATGAAATCACTCGCTCAATAAATAGATTACACAGTATACAAAGCAAATTTCTGGCGTATTTAAACAAACATTGCTCTAATCTGGCACAGAGATCCTAATTAATCAATACGTTCCGGTAGGTGCCAATTTCGCTTCGGTGGAAAAGTAGGCACAGCTTCCGCAAAGCTGATGCAGCTAGAGACTTACATCATTCCCAGGGGGTCAACGTCAAACCTCAGATGTGCCCGAGTCAGGTAACCCTCACTAGAACACGACCACGTATGGCTTGCATAGCAGGGACCTGTTCGTCGTGCATTTCCTTATACTTCGGATTGAGAAACGACAATATTTCTCGCTCGTTAAGGACAATAGTTTCTACTTTTCACTTCAGATGTTCCGATTTATTCATCATTGGCTTAACACTCCATGTTGTATACTGATGAGAGAACGAGTCACAGAAGCAAGGTGACTGTCTTGTCTCCTCAGAACAAGGCGGTCGTCATTTGAAGTGATTTAGTGACTTGGATAGTGTCACCATCTTTGTGTACTCTAGCTCTGAAGAACGGAATTAAAGACATTTCTAGAAACGAAAAAAAAAATACGTTCGAACAACCTGGACGATAATAAAAACGTCATCATCCCTTATCAACGAGAATCATTAAAAGTATAAACTGCCTCAACAACCAGGAACTTGATGGCACATTATAATTCTCGAAAATAAATTAATGTTAGAATATATATTATTTAAATCTTGTCCGTCTAATCACAATAAATTCTTATTAAATATTAAAATATTACATTAATTAACATTTAAAATATTTAAAATATTAAATGATGTTCTTCATCGAAATATTCGATTTACATTAGACCATCATATATCGAATATTTCGATAAAGAACATCATTTAATATTTTAAATATTTTAAATGTTAATTAATGTAATATTTTAATATTTAATAAGAATTTATTGTGATTAGACGGACAAGATTTAAATAATATATATTTATTATATCACAATATGACGCAACTTTACCATCTCATTAATGTTAGAATTATTACTTCACAATATATATATATATATATATACGTATATATACATACATATGGACGCAGCGTATAATGTTCCAGATCTCATTTTGTTTCGAAAGGCAACATTACAAAAACATTTCGGTTCTGGAATTTATGGCATGTCTGTCACATAGTAAAAATGTTTCTCGTTTCTTCTGCATGCCGTGTTCGGTGCGTTGCGGGGCACGAAATTTATCAAGTTGTCACCGTTTTGCCTAAAGAACCTCTTTGCGCTACACATAAGTTGACATTTCCTTCAATATAATAAAGTTCTCTCGGGCTTACCAACCACGTCAGGTGGTTAAAAGGCGGAAAAAAACTCAACGTTTCTGGAGCCATCTCTGTCCTCGTCCTCAGGAAACTGATGTAGCTGTAACTTTGGGGATTTATTTCGCCTCTTAACCACGTGATACGGCCGCTAGCCAGAGAAAACTTCATTATATCGAGTCGCCCTGAAAGATCCAGATAACATATTTGCTTAAATGTCCACATTTTATTTCAGACTCTAAATCTGCATATTTTTTAAGTACCAAAATGTTATTATAATAAATATTAGGTATTACTATTATTATTCGTTATTTGCTTATGATTTCCCTTCTTTAGACAGACTTATTGTTTTATGCAAAAATGTTTACATTTCACGACACTTTACTCCAAACATCAACTGGACACTGCTCGTTACCAGGGAGACCTGTTCTGAAGTGTGACATTGCTCACTACCTTCATAACAAAAGCAGTCTGTGGATCCTGTTCTAATACAGATGAATGCAAACTCAATTTGACAAATCTATTTTAAAGATAAATTTTAATATTATCCTCCCACCTACGCATAGGTCTTTCAAGCTGTCTTCTCCATGAAAAGTTTTCGGAATGAAAGTTTGTATGTATTTCTCAACTCACAAAGCATGCTACATAACCTACGCATCACATTTCCCGGGAATGTGACGTTTCATTCGCTGGCCTTTCTAATGGGGCACTGAAAATCGAATTTGCAAAATTCATAAAAACACGTGCAGAAATGTCTCATTACTTTATTATTCCGCTACGCGTCGGACATCACACGCAATTTCCTCCTATATTTTGGATGGCATGAAATACAAATGCCTTTAAGAAAATACATTTATGGATCTCCATTATTACATTTTCAGTTTATTACAGTATTTTGTGTTTCAAGCGAACTTGTATGCAATAAGGACATACAACACAATCTCAGATTTCAAGGTTATGCAAATGGTTCTTCTTAACATCGAATTGCCTTCCACACTCATAAATAAAAAATACTTTGAAAAATCAAATAACAGCAATTATAAGAGCCGCAAATATAGTCAAAAGGATCTTTGACCTCTAGAAAATAAAAGACGCGCGTTTTAAATTCTGTCTGACTGAAACAGCACTTTTTTTAAAATTATTTTTTATTGTCTGATGCTATAAAAACATAAAGTCATTGTAACTTCGTATCTTGTGAAGAAATTCCTTAGTATATATTACAAGTAAAATGTGTAAAGTCGTTCTAACCGAAGTTACTAAGGACCTCAGCATCCTGAACGGTATGCAATCCTTACGCCACTTAACAGCAGCAGTGGAATCTATCAGCGGGTGGCGGATTGATCGGAGAGAAACAAGCGAGATTTCAATACACGAATCCCGACGTTCACTTGTTTAGTGATTCACATCGCCGCCACTGAGGGGCGAGACGAACGGGCTTGGTCCTTCATCCGTCACGTGGTCAATTACGTCACACAAATCATATTTATCATCCCCAACTTTTTTTCGTGAAAATAACACACAAAAAAAAGGCCTTTCTCACTTAACTAGAGGGAAATGTGCAAAAAATGTCAGAGGAATATGTGTCTGATAAATGGTTTTTGACTGAGGGGGGAACAGGGCTGAAAACTCCAACACAAAACATCCCTTCTGTATGGATCAAAAGAGTTGTAAATCATAAATAGCGCAGAGGAGACCTGATTGATTTTTATGAATTTAAGCGGACCCTTTCAATCAACACGTCATGGAGCAAATCATGACTTCAATGCCTTGTGTGATTGTCAATTAGCTCACAGTCCAACACAGTCAATGATTTCATCCTTACACCCCGTTTCGTCTGCATATGAACAAAGTTCGACCTCCAGGAAATCGTCATTGAAATATATGAAATACAAATCTGTGGCAACAGAGTATAGCAAATTTCAGTCACTTCCTTTCCTCCTAAATCATCTAGTCCTACTTCTGCATCACATTCTGCTTCTATCTCTCGCAAATAAGTACTTTAGGTTAGATGGTTTTGTAATTTATGAGTTGGTTGATTTTGAGTGGGATGTGTTGTTTTGTTGTGTCTTATTGTTTTTGTTGTCCTTTTTTTATTGTTTTGTTCTGTCTCATTGTGTTGATGTATCTCATTGTTTTGTTGTGTCTTATTGTTTTTGTTGTGTCCTTTTCTTTATTGTTTTGTTCTGTCTCATTGTGTTGATGTATCTCATTGTTTTGTTGTGTCTTATTGTTTTTGTTGTCCTTTTGTTTATTGTTTTGTTCTGTCCCATTGTTTTGATGTATCTCATTGTTTTGTTGTGTCTTATTGTTTTTGTTGTGTCCTTTTTTATTGTTTTGTTCTGTCTCATTGTGTTGATGTATCTCATTGTTTTGTTGTGTCTTATTGTTTTTGTTGTGTCCTTTTGTTTATTGTTTTGTTCTGTCTCATTGTGTTGATGTATCTCATTGTTTTGTTGTGTCTTATTGTTTTTGTTGTCCTTTTGTTTATTGTTTTGTTCTGTCTCATTGTTTTGATGTATCTCATTGTTTTGTTGTGTCTTATTGTTTTTGTTGTGTCCTTTTTTATTGTTTTGTTCTGTCTCATTGTGTTGATGTATCTCATTGTTTTGTTGTGTCTTATTGTTTTTGTTGCCCTTTTTTTATTGTTTTTGTTCTGTCTCATTGTGTTGATGTATCTCATTGTTTTGTATCTTATTGTAGGTCACTGCCACCGGGTACAAACCCATTTGCAGTCAATAATAAATAATAACAATAAATACCTCTTACGTAAGTGTCATCGATGAACACATTTATTTTTCGGGTCCGTTATTGGATTAAAGTTCCATTGATTTCATGACACGTATGTGATAAATTATTTTCACATGCTATGAAATCAGTTACTGCCCCGAAGTGGCGTCCTTAAAGGCAAAATTGAATGAATTATGGAATATGACGCACCGTCATATTTCGTCACTCGCCCGATGCAACATTTTGAGTGCCGCGGACTGGTTGCAGTTTCGGAGTAGACTTAGCCCCCGAGACCACAAGGTTTAAGGCCATTAAACTTTAGGTTCTGGTGGTGAGGCGAGTTGCAGACTTATACTGCAAAAGTTATCACGTAACTAATCTGTAGCGCCGAAGTTAAGAGGTCTGTAAATCCCTGTTCATCATCGCAGACACGGTGAGAAAATTTCAAAGGGACGGGTCTTCCGCACGTAACCCGAACAAACCTTAAGATGTATGACGGATGTATTAAATGAACACTGTAAATGCAAGAATGAAACATGGTGCCTTCGGATCAAGGTTCAAAGAAGTTCTGTACGCCCCACATTTTTAAAAAATTTCGAAAAACCAAATAATGTAGGAAAATGTCCAAAAAGCTTACAAATCTAAAAAACATTTGAAATATTTCAAATTCTATTTTTTTTTCGAAATTTACAACATTTTTTATTTTTCGAAAAAATTTAAAAATTATAATTTTTTTTCCAAAATTATAATTTTTTTCCAAAATTTGACATAACCCATCCCTATCAGATCTGGTCTCTGCCACTCTGTCTACTTCAACCACTCTCGGCCGGACCCGGTCTGTGGTTCAACCGGTTCGACAGAAAATTACTAGATGATCGCTGAATCATGCATTGGAAATGATGTTAAGCAATGCGGTCTTAACGATAATCTAAGTCGCAATCAAATTATTTACCTACACGGACCTAGGAAAATCGCGAAAATTTGTAGTCAGGATAGCCGATCCCCATACCAAGGAAACCCCAGAATACGAAGTACGAGACTAAATCGTTGGTTACACACGTGTTAGAGTTATACAAACAAACAAACGAACTAACAAACAAACCGAGATAAACACATAAGCATATTTAATCACAGAGACGCAAAGACGTACAGAAAATCAGTTTTGTGTGCTCTCTTGAACCTCGCGTGATGGCCGTCATTTCTTAAATCTGGTTTCGCATCACCGGTAACGAATCCTGATGGATGAAGTCAACATGGAAAATTGTTTCTCTCGAGCACATCTCAACATATTTGCATCATTTCATTCTTCATCTGCGTCTTTGCGAAAAGCGGGCGGCTTATCGTGTGTCGCTTTCGGCTCCAGGAGTCAGCTAAGAAAGTGATAGATTGTCTGTAGTAAGGGGTAAATAGATGGTGCTTACTCCGTGTGCAGACTCCGAGAAGTCTACTGCCATCTTGCTGGAAGTTGATGATGCGATGTGGCGTGGGAGAGAGAGAGCAAATGAAGCACATGACAATCCCCAGTTCCACTCACTCTCTTTAAGTTTAAATCATATGAAAATAAGAACAATAATTCGACGAATTTCTATATTCGTATTCTACAACAAGCCTACAGTGACCGTATTATTATTTAGTGTTCTGTCTGACGACAGGTCCACATGAACAGGATCCTTCCATCCTTTTCTCGGACTGGGACCTGTTCATATACGTTCTTGGCAGATGATCCAGAAGTGGTTGGCCGTTGCCTTCTTCTGTGTGTGAATGGAGTAATTGTTGGGATGCCACGGAGGAAAACTCCGTGTTGCCTAGACCACGGCCTTGCCCAACACAAGTTATAAATTCGAACCCGAGACCCCAGGATTACAAGGCCAGCGTTCTAACCGCTAGACCACCTCATCTTATTATTATTTAGTGTTCTGTCTGACGACAGGTCCATATGAACAGGATCCTTCCATCCTTTTCTCGGACTGTGACCTGTTCATATACGTTCTTGGCAGATGATCCAGAAGTGGTTGGCCGTTGCCTTCTTCTGTGTCTGAATGGAGTAATTGTTGGGATGCCACGGAGGAAAACTCCGTGTTGCCTAGACCACGGCCTTGCCCAACACAAGTTATAAATTCGGGCACCGCCGGGAATCGAACCCGAGACTCCAGGATTACAAGGCCAGCGTTCTAACCGCTAGACCACCTCATCTTATTATTATTTAGTGTTCTGTCTGACGACAGGTCCATATGAACAGGATCCTTCCATCCTTTTCTCGGACTGGGACCTGTTCATATACGTTCTTGGCAGATAATCCAGAAGTGGTTTGCCATTGCCTTCTTCTGTGTGTGAATGGAGTAATTGTTGGGATGCCACGGAGGAAAACTCCGTATTGCCTAGACCACGGCCTTGCTCAACACAAGTTATAAATTCGAACCCGAGACCCCAGGATTACACGGCCAGCGTTCTAACCGCTACACCACCGTGGCTGTTCAACAATGAACACTTCATTTCCCTGTTAAATATATTGATCACAGTTCATTGCGGAAATGAAGTGTTACATTTCACCTCTCGAATCACCGAAAGATCCATTACGTTATTTCTATCACAACTTAAATTAAGCTCACATTGGCGTATGAACCGCTCCAGTTGTAACACGCGGTAATTGTATCACACATGAAACTGTGCACAACAATGGCGGAAAAGAATGTAAACAAAATAAAGTTGTAATATCTACACCGAAACTTTGATGTAACCAGCGCTGAGATGCCAAACCTCTTTTCTGTGAGCGAAGCTATTTGCGTATAAGCACAGAAGCCGAAAGCTGGTAATCTATAAAGACATTAACGTAATAGGTGCTTTGCTTTAGAAGTCTTACAAGAACGTGGCAAGCCATTAGCGTAACCTGCGAGACCCCCGTCACACTAGGTCGACGGGGCCACTTATCCTTCTATATCTTTTCTCCCCCGATTTAGCGATGTGTTTATCCTAGTTCTTTCACGTCAAAACTCCATCTACGCCACTTAACTTCCTTGCCTAAATGGAAGACATCTTTCGCCCTTAAAACAGAATCTTGGCAACAATGTTCTTAAATTCAAGAGTAAAGACATTAACTATTCTTGAATGCAATAAAATCTAGGCTTACTAGTTTTACCAGTTAGGCCGTGTACCGAGATTTTGACGTAAATACGTCTATAAGGAAGGGTCATTTGGCAGAAATGTGTTACGAAAAAGTGTAACTTCATTGTTATGTTACGTAGGAAACGTCACCTGTTTATCAACAAATAAACAACAATGGTTACCTAGGAAACTTCATCTGTTTATCAACAAATCGACAATAATGGTTACCTAAGGAACATCTATTTACTCGGCATTGTTGTTACCTATAAAACATTACATTACATTACCTTACATTACATTCAGCTACCACAGACCCATCTTAAGCGTAACTAATTGAAGTTAAATAAGCAATGTCTTAATCAAACTTTACGCAATTGTAAAGGATGTATAAAGGAAATATTTAGAATAAAGCCAATGTATAAACTTCCTTTCCGTATAGACGTATTTACGTCTAATTCTCCGGAACCGAAGAAACATCCTTGCCACAAGAGGTGTTCAAACCAAAATATCCCAGGGTTCAAGGTCAAAGTCTGTTCACGTTTTAGATCGGCCTGACGTGTGGCTTCTACGAATGAAAGCGACGTACGGATGAAACCGGAACATCTCGCAAGACGAAATTAACGTTTGAACCTCGAAACGGGTTTCAAAACCACCCTATTCTCTTCAGGAAGGCAACGTCTGCATTATTTCAAGGGAAATGAACAGAATTCAGTCTCGTGAAGCCCCGCAAAATTCCTTCTGCTGGAGCAATCATTTCGCTTGTTCACATATGTGAGTTCTACATTTCGCTTAATGCACATGTAAAATATTTTCTATAGGTCCTGTGTATGTTTTTCTAAAAAGCAGAAACAATGGGCCCCTAAATGGTACATGCATGTAACCCTGCATTGAAATAAACCTGGTAGTTGACGGAAGAATCAATTGAAGCTTAAACCTCAGAACGTACTTCAAAGTTTCGCATTCTTATGGCAAAAGACTAATTTTTTGACGTAAATACGTCTATATTTTAGGGTCAGTGTTATTCGGCAAAAATGTGTTACGAAAAATTGTTACGAAAAAGGGAAACGAAAAAGTGTAACTTCATTGTTATGTTACTTAGGAAACCTCATCTGTTTACTCAGCATTGTTGTTACCTAGGAAACAATATATGAACTTCCTTTCCGTATAGACGTATTTACGTCAAATTCTCCGGAACCGTGGTTCCACTATCACTTTTCTTTTGAAGCAAAACCACCCTTTGAGTTCCAAATAACATTCTGGGCTATACCGCCGTATATTCTAGTATAAGTTCACCAACGTTTCGGATGTACTTTCTGCTTCCATCATCAGGGAAATGAGTAAGACGCGTGCGTGAAATCGGTTTGAACTCTAGAAATGAGTCACCCAAGACAGAGACTTGGCCGGAACGGTGGTTTCAACATTTCAGAGGTCCCTGCTGCCTCCATCATCAGGGCGATGAGTAAGTAATTGTAGCCGGAGCATTGAGACCAGCGGTTCGGCCAAGACTCTGCCCTGACTGACTGGTTTCTACCAGTCTGCACGGAGCTAGAACCCAGATGACAACCATCTTCGGACTCATCGCTGTGATAACCTCAAACCCTACTGCTGGCTGATTCCGGAGCTGCTAGACGGGTTGGTCCATCTCATTCCGGGTCATTCCTATGTGTCTTTTCCCCTGGGTACAAACACCACAAAAGTGGGGACAAATGTTTTTGGTCATCTTACGATTATATTATAGCAGCTCCAATGGTTCATCCAGTGTATGAAATTAACTACATAAATCAATACAAAGCAATTAGGTTAATGTGTATAAACACCAGATGGCGCCCTGTTCGCTTCAGACCTGTATCTAACTTTTTAACATTATCACAATTATCTCTTTATTAGGGGCCACATCCCTTTCGATTTGCGTCGTCCCGAAGGAGTTCTGCTGTTCCTTGCAGATGCTATACATTTAAAACACACCTAGGCTCACCGGAGTGTTCCTCACTCTGCCTAATCTCTGGTTCCGAAAAGATTATAATAAAGATTGTGTGAGGAAATGCACTTTCAGAGGAAAAAAATCTAGTTTCATACCGTACTCAACGAACAAGATTAGAAAACCACAAAAATAACTAATCAGCCTACGTTAATATTATGAAGTCTGAAGGTAAAAAAGAAAGATGGAAGATATTTCGCCGTCTTTTCAAAACAACAATTTCGCCACTTGTCCGAAACGAGTCATATTTTAATCTGAAGGAAGAACGTACATAAATTACAAGTGTCAGAAACCAACGTTTCCAAGAAAATATTTGTACGCGAAAAACAAATAGAGCAGTTTAGGAGATTTTTATAACAAATAACCCCATGACAAGTCATCTAGTATTTTTGGCGTGGTAAAATCTACGCGACGATGAGATGTAAACATGTCTAGAATGGTAAGACACGGAAGGCATACAGAATTTGGCAACGAATCCTCTTGTAAAATTGTCCCAAAGAGAGGGTAAGAACGTAAGACAGAGCCTTCGAAAAATAATCTGTAATACTAGACGTGGACAGAGCCACCTGGAGATAGTTTCAATGGCGGACTTTGGTAACAAACAGGCCTGTCTTGAATCTAAGGCTTCTGTTAGCAGTGTTGCGTCTAATTATGGACGACCTCGGGTCTTGCCTAGGAGACAGCACGTAATGTTCTTCTTCGTTTAAAGACAAGCTCATATCAAAGAACCTTTATTCTCATCTAGAAAATAAAGGGATTGTCTTGCTTTACGAGACGTGAATGTTCTTTGCTGCATTCAAAAAATTCCACCCCTATAATTCTGTCCTGATCCACTACAATCCATTTCACAGTAATAAGCATACAATCTTAATTTCATAATTTTTATTCTGTTAAATTCTTACGGCAATACAAATCGTTAAAATGGCGGATATAAGAATAATAAACAGAAAGTTCATTATCTAAACAACAAATGTCTTCCTTCTTGAAGGACACTGCATATTTTCCAGCCTTGCTTACGACATAAGCAATGCTATTCTTTGTATCTATATGTGCCTCAGCCTACTTCCAAATGTAAACGTAAGGACAGAATTTCTCTGTAAGGTGTAACTTCTATGAAAAAGTTAAGACTTTTCTGATTATTATCACACGGTACAAAGGTGATCGCCCTGATGATGGAGGCAGCAAGGACCTCTGAAACGTCGGTAAACTTCTACCAGAATTCCCGGCGCAACAGCCCGGAAGACAGCCATCTTTAAGAATATCTCTACTGAATACGTTGAGTAATGTTAGGAATCATGACGTTAATATAAAGCCCTTTCAAAAAGAAGCAATGGAACAGAGGACCAAAGTAAGATTCATAAAAAATATTAAACATTTATCGCACCCGGTATCTTAGATGACATCCGCGACCTCGCCAGTTCGCTTAACGACTACATTACACTTCCTGGCAAGAGCAGATAATGCCTACAAGGATGAAATTTGGAGGTTAACAGCAGTGGGTTGCCGTACCATAACGACCTTATAACACTGCTGCAACTGAACGACTGCTTCCAACATTTCAATAAAGAATACAATACCAAAATATGCATATAAAACACGTACTCAGCGTCACATGCACTGCGCAAAACCAAATTTATCACGAGTTTTAATTTAATTTGTAATGAAATCACATATGGATCGCTCATACTCAACACTGTATATGCCGTTCAGTTATAATTGTATTGATTAATTCTCATAAATGCCGACCACAGATTTCACGACAATTATTAAGAGTGACTTACTTCGCGTGTTCCTCGCTCAACTTCCACAGCCATTTATAAAAGTTCTAGACTGGTCTTCTTTTACCTCAATCGAAGGTTAAAAATAAAGTGCAAATATGTACACTCCATGCCTACGGTTACAAAGCTAACGAACGAAAGTCGAGGTCAGATGGTTAGAAAGCTAGGCCCTGATAAGGCACTCCTGAAACTTTTCCGTATTTTTCAACATTACCTCCAGGCAAATCTCCGGACAGTACATTAAATTAGGCTACGACCGCTTCCTTCCATATCCTTTCCTATTAATTATTTAGTAGTCATTCTATTAATCGACGTCATATTCTGAGCATCTAACATAATAACCAATAAACATGCCCCCTACAGACAAGAGACTGCGAGAGGTGGTTCAACATTGACCCAGAATTATGATGACAGCTTGCCAATTCGTCATCTTGCCTATTTACATGACACAATCTCTCAAAAGCACAAAACCAAATGTATAGACCACAGTCTTAAGACTACATGTTACAAATCAGAGATGGCGAACGACTTACGAAGGTACAAAATTTGGCACGGTCTTAGATTTTGGTTGGAACCGACTATTACAATAATATCGGCATTAACATCTATAGTCATCTGATAAATATCGCTTTCAAAATCACCAAAAAACAAGACATGAACTTAAGTGTGCAAGATATTACAAAAGTAAACATCTCATTAAGTACACATGGTGGAGATATAAACACAAGGACGGCTGATACCACTTATTTCTGTTAATTTTTAATGTAAATTTGGCGTAGGCAGCTAAAACGTTTTGCCCAAAATCGGATTCTTTCCAAAATGACACCAATCTACACATAGCTACTGTGCAGGAGAGACATTTAAAATTAAGTGTAAAAATTTATGTCTATTTTCTGTACGACTAACTTCTCATTCAGAGTAATTAAAATGCTTTAATTTTCGACACATTAAATGTATTGAACTGGAATAATCAAAAATCAGAACTAAGTCACATTATCCAACCCAAATACAAAACTTCATGGAACTCGGTTGAATGTTTTCGAAAATAATATAGAATTTTTTAATAAAATAATCATCCAGAAGGCACGCATTTTTTAGTCTAGCAACATAGGATCAGTTTCACCTGCCTCTTCAGACGATAATCTATCGGTCAGTGGGGTAATTCTATACTGACAGCAAAAAAATTGTTTCGGTTTGTGATTAGGCAGTCGGAGGTACCTCTGGAGACATCGCTAAAGCAGCGCGACCCGTGTTGACTCCGGACAGTTTATCATTCCATCCTCCGTCTCATTGTCTTGTTCCCACCGGCGGTGATTCTAATGTAAATCGCCAAGATTTCTCGCTTGTTCCTCCCCCACAGATGATTTTCCTAATCTCCCACCGCGTTCCTCACTCTTGTGTTAGAGCATTCCGACTCGAAATGAACCCAGCGAGCGAACGCTTGGCTTGGATCTCAAAAGCGCCGTTCACAACCTCTTCCCCGAAACTTTAAATTTTAAAACAACCCCCGTCAACAAATTCGTACATACGTAAGGCACCTTTATTATGTTGACTGAGTCTTCGGCTAGCCAAGCAACACTGGGTTGGTCGTGTAGCTAGGGTGAGAGAAACAAGAAATTCTTGCAGAATTTTGGTGGGAAAACCAATAAGGAGATCGGATGATAGCATTAGGGAGATTGTGAGGGTGGGAGACGGAGGTCACTGACTGAAGACCGTGTCCTATGGCAACTTTAATAATATTATCGATATTGAATACCCACGTCAAACTATATGGAAGGTACAGTCATGGTCTTTATCAAGATACTATCTCCAAGTCTTTTTCTACAGTGACTGAGGAAAACAACGTACACCCTCACTCGATACTGATTCCAACAAGAAATCTCTCCGATACGAAGAGGAGATATTTTAATTTTAATTCTTGTTCCAACTAAAAAATGTACATCCTAATCGAGGTTATTCTTTGAACAGCTGATGGGTTAATCTGTTGAAGAGATTTCGTGTTACTACATAACCAAAGTGTTCATAACTGTCTCGACAAAATCTATCAATTCGCCTTCTGCTGAACCAGTTGTTGTCTCTCATATGAGACTCGATCAACAGGAACAAAGTTCTGCTCTTTTAATTAAGGTAACTGGGACAAATAAAGACATTACCCTTAATATGGGCACCCCTGAAAGAAATCATCCCCCCCCCCGGTAGAATGCTCCACGTGTGTGTTCAGAAGCGCACAGAAATCGAGATTACAGCATCAGCAGTTGTGGCGTTCAGACTTGTTTCTGAAGAGGACGAAAGAGTTTCTAATATTACGGTCAGTGAACTTGGCCCTTCTATGAATATAAAACGTGAATGAAATATATGATAACTCTAAAACCACACCTCGCAAAATATGAAGTACAATTTCGGACATTGTCTATTGTCTGAGGTATATTTGGTGTCCATTACGTTTAGGGAGTTGGGTGTACTCCTGTCTCAAGGCTATTGTAGTAACAAGGTTTATTTTTATTAAATTACTTCTTTGTATTGTAGTACTTAATGTAACAACCTAGTCTTTGAAAGACCCCAGGTTCGATCCCAACCGTTACCACTAACCTAGTTTCAAAATAAAAGTGAAAAGAAGTTACCAATATAATGATGAATATTTTTTTTAAAATGGGAGTAGAGAAAAATACAGGAACGTTGTGTTTTTCAAAATTACCTTCTGCAGTAGTGATTGCCAATATAGAATTCTGAAAACGAATCAGCCATTGTCACAAACCTTTAGAGAACGACCCTGTTCAATGTCATATGACCTGAGCAGTTGATAGAGTGTCTTGAAATAATCTAATAACGTAACCTAAACTTAGTCGATGTGAATAAAACTACACGTATTTCAAAAAGTATAATTCAAAAAACGCACACACAGTTTCAAGATCGGCACTTTGGGTAGATTTTATTTTCTTAAGAAATCTTTTCCCACTGCTTCCTTTCTGAGGTACTGAAATGAAAAAGAAAAAACAGGAGAATAGATGTGAAATGATCTGCGAAGAGGGTGGGGAGTACGAGAGAAAAAATGAAGCAAGGAGGGGTCGGAGGTTCACGCTACGAAATAATTTCAGTTACCTTCCCCTAACCCTCCTCATCCGTCTCTGTCACGGAGGCTGAGGACAGGGGGGCAGAGGCCCCGTGGGCAGGAGGAACACGACAGAGACAAGCAGAGAGAAGAGGCCTCTGTGAGTGTATTTGAAACTACTTCATTTTGTCCAGAAGACAAAGAAAAAAAATCTTTTACGTTCCTCGAGCTCGGATGATGAATCTGTTCGAAAAACAAGCACACGTGACTCCACTCCCCTTCACAATTACAGACACTTTCCTAAGATTTCAAAATGTCATTATTCATTCCATTGCTGGAGATTCTTAATGACTGTAGAATTATCAGTACAAATATTTTTCAAGCGAATTGTTCTTTGGGTGAGATTTCAGGTTCTCAAGGAAGTATCTTTAAATAAACAGGCTAAGTTCTTAATGACAAATATTTAATTAATTATTCGGTTTTGTCCGTCTAATCACAATTATATTTAAAATTTACAAATAAGATAGTTAAAATATCATTTGATGTTCCTCATCGAAAAATCGATTTACATTTGGAACATCTTTTTACAACATGTTTCGGTTCCTATACGAACCATCCAGAATCTGGAAGTGAACATCACCAAAAAGTTACACAACAGAAATTGTAATTAAGTTTTAAGTTTACAATTTTAACTTTTACACCTGAAGATGGTTCGTATAGGAACCGAAACATGTTGTAAAAAGATGTTCCAAATGTAAATCGATTGTTCGATGAGGAACATAAAATGATATTTTAATTATCTTATTTGTAAATTTTAAATATAATTGTGATTAGACGGACAAAACCGAATAATTAATTAAATATTTGTTTCACAATATGACGCAATTATATCATCTTAATGACAAATAAAAATTCGTCATGTGCAAATCAGTGTACAGGGAGTGCTCTTTATGGCCATCGTTAGGTTTCGAATCGTTCTTCGTACAATGCGAAGTCACATACGATTATTTCGCAAAAAAAAAAAGAATTAGGTTTGGTTAATATTTGTTCACCAGTGTCGGATGCACAATTTAACGGACAGGCTCGTGCTCCCTTGAATAAATTCATTGCACGTATCAGCAGTGGCTTGCTGGTCAACCGAATCGTTGGTTGACTGACAATATCAAATGGCTGACTTCCTGCTGACTGGTAGTTTAACTTTCATTTCCTTTCTGGCAGCTGGCAAGTTGTTATCTGCCCTGTTGCCGTTCTGGCTGGCTGGTTTGGTGATTGATTTGCTGGTTGGTTGGCTATTTAACAGCTCTGCTGACTTTGTGGTTGAATGGTTGCCTACTTCTCTAAGCAACTGACCAGCAAAGCGATTGAGGTACGTGCCTTTTCCTTCTTGATCTGTGGGTCGAAGATATAGATCAGATGAGCGTGGCGGTATGCAGCTGTGGGTTTTATGCCTGCCACCTGGTGGCCCAGGGTATGCGACCAACACCGCATGTCCGATTTCCCTCGGGACATTCAAACCCCAGACGCTGCAGAGACATTTCCCACGATCCGGAAAATTGGCCTGCAGCCCGCAACACAAATATTCTATTCCCTAACTATCAAACTCCAAGATATAGTGACGGAATTCTGTTTTTCTATATATACACACACACACACACAGACTTTCCGTGTAACCGAGTTATTGAATAAGCGGCCTGTCTGATTGAGGCATGCCCTGTTCTTGTTGAAGATTCACTTGAAATTTAAATTTAATTTGGCTGAATATCGATGGAACCCTAATTTTGAGCATAGGTAATTTTAAAACCTGCTACAGTATACAATTCAAATATTTTCCAACCTCACAAGTCTGTTTAAGTAAAATGCCATCTCTGTACATTCTCGAGATTTACACAGATTTGTGCCAAAGAGATTTCCCTACCACAATCTTCTATTAAGTGTCTCGCTACATGCCCAGCCCATTACAGTCTCCTACATTTTAATATCCTTGGAACACAAGGCAACACGCAACAAATCACAAAGGAGCTTGTCGTGAAATGTTCTAAACTGTCCACTCGTATTATATCAAATCTAAAACTTCTTGACGATGGTGAAGAGTCAATTGAATAAAAATTTTCTTGGATATTATCCATCGTCTAGTGAATATAAAACGTAAAACGACGTTTCGGAGATGGGACTCTATCTCCGTCTTCAGGTTCCTACACAGTTGGGCCCACTAGATAGAGTCCCATCTCCGAAACGTCGTTTTACGTTTTATATTCACTAGACGATGGATAATATCCAAGAAAATTTTTATTCAATTGTCCACTCGTATTAGTTCCAAACATTTTACCAAGAACTTTTTTTGCAGATAATTATAATTTAAGTTTCTTCCCCGGAATAAGAAATTACGTTCTATACATACACTGTAGAAATAAAACAGTGATGATTATATACAAAGCTGTAAAATCTAGATTAAAAGTGTCAGAAAAGAAATAAAAAGTATTCCGAAACACGTAGCAATAGAGTGTAGGAGTTGTGTATTTGTTTACAATCTTATCTGATGCATAATTCGCCATTTAACAAAAAAAAAACTGCGGTTACTACACACACACATCTGACGAAGAAAGACTTTCAGGTTCCCAAATAGACGATGTATGTTAAAACTCCCCTGTAATAACACGGTTACTAGTGGCTATTAATGATACTATTACGTATTCTTTTGTTTAGAACATGTCAGCATACGAAATTTATATGTCTGCAACAAATTCGTCGTTTGATATTCAAATGTTTTTCGTCGTCATCATCTTTACACTTTTATCATAGAAAATGATCTAGTGGAGTTTGTACACATCACCAAACCATATTCCCGGACACTATATTGCATTTACCACCTAAAATATTCGCATTTCCGCCATAATTTTGATAACCAATATTATGAAAATCCATCAGTCAGTTTGAAAGCTATCGGGGACGACAGATAATATCACAAGGGCATCATATTATAATTACGTGACGCTGGATTTGTGTGTGTACGTATGCAAATATGTGTATGTGTATATATATATATATAGGCCTATGTGTGTCTGTAATTGCATAATTCAGAAAAAAAAACATAATTAATTATTTATCAAACAAAAAAGTCGCATGTACCTTTGTGCACGTGTTCTCTCTACCTGTTCCATTCGCAGGTCTTGATATATTATTCACTGCACTACTCTTGTAAACCCCCCCCCGGGCCCCTACTGAGACTCGGTTCGCCACGTAGTTGCGTCTGATATTAATTTTAATTCGTCTAATTTGAACGGGCTCCTGCTTATTCACAACAAGTGTTTTAATATCGTAGCGTTAGTCAAATTCTGCTTACATGATAACCTGAGCCCTTTTTATCACCTGAAATACACAGTTGATACAGGAAACGTTAACAGGTATTTATGTCTACAGATTACAAACTGGATTAAAGGCTACTGTTTTCCGCTCTGATGAAGGCAGTCGGGAGCCGCAAGAAATAATAAACAAAGAGGATTATACAAAATTGAAGTTAGTTCAGAACAACAGAGTAGAGGGGGCAGGACTGAACGAGGTGTTGTTTTTACCACGTAGATTATATCACAGTTTTGTAGTTATGCAGACCATAAACATGTGACCACTTCGCGAGCAGTGTAATCAGAATTCGGCAGCGTAATCGCTTTCAATACACTTCAGTTTATCGGTAACCTTTAACCCTTTGAAGCCGAAGATCGTCTGAATATTATTTATGAATCCAGACCGTACCGCGAAGAAAACACTACACCTCACCATTACGAAAATCAGCTGGTTAACCCTTTGAAGCCGAAGCTCGTCTTCATAATATTTACGAAGCCAGACCGTACCGCGAAGAAAACACTTCACTTAACCATTAGAAGTCGAATCAGGCGGTACCACATAAGATTTAACAAAAGAACATCCCGGTCAAAGCCTTAAATAAGATGGAATTTCGTCCTCAATTTTCGTAATTCAGCTCTAGCTTCATATAAAATAAACGTCACCACCTGACTGATCACTGCAACTCAGATTTGGTATGATCTTGGTAGTAGAAAAAGTGTTTTAATTTTTAATAATAAGTGTTTAATAATCTTCGTTG